>NC_048302.1:67912774-68171800 GCF_013100865.1 Trachemys scripta elegans
CCACAGCGTGGCCACCAGCCACGGCCGGAGGAGCGGGGGGGGCACAGCCGGAGGAGTGGGGGGGTGCAGCGGGAGGAGCGGAGGGCGCAGCATGCGCCCCACGGTGCGGCCGGCAGCCGCGGCTGGAGGAGCAAGGGGGGGCACGGCCGGAGGAGTGGGGCGGGGCACGGCCAGAGGAGTGGGGGGCGCAGCACGCAGCACGCAGCGCGGCCAGCAGCCGCGGCCGGAGGAGCGAGGGGGGGCACAGGCTGCTGGCCCGCAGCGTGGCCGGCTGCCATGGGGGGGCGGCGGGCGCAACCAGAGGAGCGGGAGGGCGCAGCATGGCAGCCAGCAGCCGCGGGCGGAGGAGCGGGGGGGGCCATGGGGTGGCAAGGCAGGGCCGGAGGAGCCATGGGGGGAGGAAGGGCGGAGCAGCCGGAGGAGGAGCCAAGGGGAGCATGGCCAGAGGAGGAGCCAAGGGGGGGGGCACCTTTTTTATGTTTGCTCCCCCTCCTCTTAGAAGCTGGCTATGCCACTGCTGGTTGTGAGTTCAATCCTTGAGGGGGCCACTTAGGGAACTGGGGCAAAATCAGTACTTGGTCCTGCTAGTGAAGGCAGTGGGCTGGACTTGATGACCTTTCAGGGTCCCTTCCAGTTCTATAAGATAGGTATATCTCTATATATTATATGGGGGGAGGGATAGCTCAGTGGTTTGAGCATTGGCCTGTGAAACCCAGGCCCGGGTAGAGATCATTGAATCATGGAAGTCAATGAATGTCTATGCAGGTGTTGTTGGAGAGAAGGCTTTGGATTCTTTGCCCATGGGATGGTGTTCCAAGAAGAAGGAGTGCTAGGCAGAGATGGGCTCCACTTAATGAAGAGAGGGAAGAGCATATTCACAAGCAGGCTGGCTAACCTAGTGAGGAGGGCTTTAAACTAGGTTCACCGGGGGTAGGAGACCAAAGCCCTGAGGTAAGTGAGAAAGTGGGATGCCAGGAGGAAGCACGAGCAGGAGAGCGCAAGAGGGGAGGACTCCTGTCTCATACTGAGAAAGAGGGACAATCATTGAGTTATCTTAAGTGCCTATACACAAGTGCAAGAAGCCTGGGAAACAAGCAGGGAGAACTGGAAGTCCTGGCACGGGATGCGATTGGAATAACAGAGACTTGGTGGGATAACTCACATGACTGGAGTACTGTCATGGATGGATATAAACTGTTCAGGAAGGACAGGCAGGATAGAAAAGGTGGGGGAGCTGCGTTGTATGTGAGAGAGCAGTATGACTGCTCAGAGCTCTAGTATGAAACTGCAGAGAAACCTGAGAGTCTCTGGATTAAGCTTAGAAGCGTGAGCAACAAGGGTGATGTTGGGGTGGGAGTCTGCTATAGACCACCAGACCAGGGGGATGAGGTGGACGAGGCTTTTTTCTGCCAACTAACAGAAGTTACTAGATCGCAGGCCCTGGTTCTCAGAGTCCCCTGGGAGAATAACATGAGGGGGAAAGGCTGTATTTTAAAGAATCCTTATTGAGGTTGCAGGAACAAACCATCCTGAAGTGTAGAAAGAATAATAAATATGGCAGGCGACCAGCTTGGCTTAACAGTGAGATCCTTGCTGACCTTAAACACAAAAAAGAAGCTTACAAGAAGTGGAAGATTGGACAAATGACTAGGGAGGAGTCTAAAAATATTGCTCAGGAATGCAGGAGTGAAATCAGGAAGGCCAAATCACACTTGGAGTTGCAGCTAGCAAGAGATGTTAAGAGTAACAAGAAGGGTTTCTTCAGGTATGGTAGCAACAAGAAGAAGGTCAAGGAAAGTGTGGGCTCCTTACTAAATGAGGGAGGCAACCTAGTGACAGAGGATGTGGAAAAAGCTAGTGTACTCAATGCTTTTTTGCCTCTGTCTTCATGAACAAGGTCAGCTCCCAGACTACTGCACTGAGCAGCACAGCATGGGGAGGAGGTGACCAGCACAGCATGGGGAGGAGAAAGAAGTGGTTCAGGACTATTTAGAAAAGCTGGACGAGCACAAGTCCATGGGGCAGGATGCGCTGCATCCGAGGGTGCTAAAGGAGTTAGCGGATGTGATTGCAGAGCCATTGGCCATTATCGTTGAAAACTCACAGCGATTGGGGGAGGTCCCAGATGACTGGAAAAAGGCTAATGCAGTGCCCATCTTTAAAAAAGGGAAGAAGGAGGATCCAGGGAACTACAGGCAAGTCAGCCTCACCTCCGTCCCTGGAAAAATCATAGAGCAGGTCCTCAAAGAATCAATTCTGATGCTCTTAGAGGAGAGGAAAGTGATCAGAAACAGTCAGCATGGATTCACCAAGGGCAAGTCATGCCTGACTAACCTAATTGCCTTCTATGATGAGATAACTGGCTCTGTGGATGAGGGGAAAACAGTGGACGTGTTATTTCTTGACTTTAGCAAAGCTTTTGATACGGTCTCCGACAGTGTTCTTGCCAGCAAGTTAAAGAAGTATGGGCTGGATGAATGGAGTATAAGGTGGATAGAAAGCTGGCTAGATCATCAGGCTCAATGGGTAGTGATCAATGGCTCCATGTCTAGTATCAAGCAGAGTGCCCCAAGGGTCGGTCCTGGGGCCGGTTTTGTTCAATATCATTAATGATCTGGAGGATGGCATGGACTGCACCCTCAGCAAGTTTGCAGATGACACTAAACTGGGAGGATGGTAGATACGCTGGAGGGTAGGGATATGATACAGAGGGACCTAGACAAATTAGAGGATTGGGCCAAAAGAAATCTGATGAGGTTCAACAAGGACAAGTGCAGAGTCCTGCACTTAGGACGGAAGAATCCCATGCACTGCTACAGACTAGGGACCGAGTGGCTAGGCAGCAGTTCTGCAGAAAAGGACCTAGGGGTTACAGTGGACGAGAAGCTGGATATGAGTTGACATTATGCCCTTGTTGCCAAGAAGGCTAACTGCATTTTGGGCTGTGTAAGTAGGGGCATTGCCAGCAGATGGAGGGACGTGATCATTCCCCTCCATTTGGCATTTGTGAGGCCTCATCTGGAGTACTGTGTCCAGTTTTGGGCCCCACACTACAAGAAGGATGTGGAAAAATTTGAAAGAGTCCAGCAGAGGGCAACAAAAATGATTAGGGGGCTGGAGCACATGACTTTTGAGGAGAGGCTGAGGGAACTGGGATTGTTTAGTCTGCAGAAGAGAATAATGAGGGGGGATTTGATAGCTGCTTTCAACTATCTGAAAGGGGGTTCCAAAGAGGATGGATCTAGACTGTTCTCAGTGGTACCAGATGACAGAACAAGGAGTAACAGTCTCAAGTTGCAGTGGGGGAGGTTTAGGTTGGATATTAGGAAAAACTTTTTCACTAGGAGGGTGGTGAAGCACTGGAATGGGTTAACTAGGGAGGTGGTGGAATCTCCTTCCTTAGGGGTTTTTAAGGTCAGGCTTGACGAAGCTCTGACTGATTTAGTTGGGGGTTGGTCCCCCACTTCAATTAAAGTTTTGGGATTCCCATCTAGGATGTAACTTTCTATTGCCTCAGGAACACGCTCTAAGAACTGCTCCATTTGTATTAGGAGAGACAAATCTTCCAAAGACTTAACATTTGTTCCTGATATCCAGGCATCCCAATTTTTTACAATGTGGTAGGTGTGTCGGGAAAATGTCACATCTGGTTTCCACCTTAGGGCTCTGAACCACCGATGGGCATGCTTGGATGTTAACCAGATCCTAATTCTGGCCTTTTGTTTAAAAAGTTTGTACTCATTCATGTGTTCTTTAGGCATTTTAGCTGCCACCTCTGCTAAGCGTCCACTGACTTTTGGCCTCAGCTCCACCATATACTGGTCTGTAAGAATGTTGTACCCAAGGCAGGCCCTTTCAAAATTTTCTAAGAAGGCCTCTCTATCATCTCTGACCTTGTATGTGTGGAATTTTTTGGAATGGGGAGCGGTACCTGGAGGAGGACCATTAGGGCTACCTGGCTGATCCAGTTTAGCCCTTTCCAGCTCTAAGCACTTCAGCTCTGTATCCGCTTTTAAAGGCTTCGCCTCTATTTCTGCCTCCAAGCACTTCTCCACTGCTTCCGCCTCCAAGCACTTCATCTGTAGGAAGAAATTCTTGTCTTCTGTAGTTAGAACTCGGTCTGGATTAAGGGCATCCCTCTATCTTGGCACCTGAATCTCAGGTTGGGGAGGACTGACCATTCCCTTCGGGGAAATCTCCAGTCCCCCATCCCCTCCCTGCATTTCTGTCATGGAGCTGGATGTCTGGGCTTGATCTGGGTCTGTCTTCTCCGTGGCGTGCTGCTTTGGGAAGACTGGTTGCTCTAAGGTTTCGGTGCCTGACTACAACCTCATGCACGGGGATGCCTTACTCTAGCCGAGCTATTTTGTTGCCACGAAGCTAGGAAAGAAAATAAACTGCTTGTTGAACTCCCTGGCTTTGCAGCTGAACTCTCTGCGTTCCTGTTCCCCCTCAGGCAGCAAAGAAAAGAAAAGAAGGAGAAAAAAACCTCCCTGGCTTTGCAGGCTGCCAAAAGGAAAAATGTGTCCTTTTAAAAATCCTGAGGTCTGTGCCTCTGATTCAGAATGATCCCACCGTTCTGCCACCATGTCAAGGCTAATTCCTCACTCTGGCACTTCGGGTGCAGAAGGTGGGGGCCTGCAAGGATTCTAAAAATTACTACTGGCCACTCCAGGCTTGTATTAAACTCCCAAGGTTACAGCTTTTCTCTGACCTTGGATTGGTAAATGCTGCCACCACCCAAATGCAGAACCCCTTTGAGAGCCCAGGAAGGCACACTTGAGAATTCCTTCCTTTGGGCAACCCTCAAGCCTTTTCACACCCCCTCCAGGGAAGAGCTGAGAAAGAAAAAAAAGGAAATCAGCTGTTGCCACCAGCTAATTAAACAACATGTGCACAAACCTCTTAAGATAAAAAAATCCAATTCTGTTCTTAAAATAGGTAAATTTTATTAATAAAAAAAAGAAAATACATCTGAGAACTCAGGCTATTGCTAGATTTTAAAAGAGCAACTACAAGGATTAAGCACCAAGAATAGCTTTCTTGAGGTCCATCTTAAAGGTTACAAGCAAAACAAAAGCACCTGGGGTTAGCACAGAGGAATCCACAAGCCATAATGAAATAAAAGGGATAAACCTAATTGCATCTTCCTAGACATTTCCTAATCTACTTACTTATCTGGGGTTTTAAATGAGTAATTTCTAGGTATGATACTGATCATTTTTTCATACCTGGCCCAAGCTTCTTACAGTATAGCTGCTGTCCTGTCTGCCTCTCTCTGAGAGAACAACAACACAGACAAAAGGGGAGTTTTTTTTTTCCAATTTTAAAAAGTTCTACTCTTCCCATTGGGTCTTTTGGCCACTCACTTCCTTTTACCTATGCATATCAGTAAAACTTTTTAACCCTTTACAGGTAGAGCAATTAGAGAACAGCTACTAAGAGGGATTTTATAGCTACTGGCTGGCTGGGTGTCCATAAAAGGGAGCTCCCCCCCTTTCATTTATCACAGTGCTCCAAAGAACATACAGTCTAAAAGACAAGATAGATACATTGTGGGAAAGAGAGAGAGAGTATACAATCAGAATGAATGGAACCTTTTGTGTTTGGCTGAGTTGGTCATTGTCTGAGTAGAGCAATCTAAATTTAATTTCGCGCAGTCAGCCCCTTTACAATCTTTCTTGTATAGATGCTTCAACATTCAAGGGCTTATTAAATATATAGTGTTTTTAATACTTTGCTATGTTTCAGTATTGTGATCTTCCTTTACTTTGTTCTGATCTAAAACACTAAAATATCAGTCTCACGGTTTACAGTTTTGCTAATGTGTATGAATGGAGTGGTATGGCCACCATGTTCAGCACAGAGCAGATGTCTGGAGAGCCCAGTGACAGGCATGATATAGATACACCGTAGATAACATAGAATGGTCTATGGCAAAGCACAGCACTGTAGTACACACAATACACAACTTCTTCCATTTCTTTTATCTCATTCTCACATGGGAGACTGTATTATTCATTAATGAGGTAATAGGAAAGCAATTTTTAACTGAGCCTTTGGTGCTTAGTTCAATGCCATGCAGGGCCCAGTCTCAATACCTCCTAATGCCAGATATTTTTAGAAATCATTTATTCTATATGTGTTTTATTGCTAAAGCCAGACAACTTACTTTTCTATGGGAACAACATTTATTTCTCTATCTGCAGGATATGTAACCTTTGCACATCAAGCTGATACATTTGCAAATTTTACTAAGAATTATGGTATCTACAATATTTCCCATTGTGGGGAAAAAAAGGTTTATATGAGCGCCTTAGAGTGAGTTCCTGCTCCCAAGTTATAAAGAAATTTCTCATATTTTCAATTGACATATGTTAGTTTTCTATTTAGTTACCCTTCTTTTTTCTCCTATGTGTGTAAAATAGAAAGGACATTTATATTGTTTTGACATAACAACCAATCATAAAACAAAAAGTAACAGCCTCTAGTGCCTGTATATGTGATATCTACGAGGTCTGGGATATTTCTGCCACCACCTTTTTCAGCACCTTTCTGTTAGCCAATCAGAAAAAAGCAAAGGGCCTGAATACTCTTCACATCCATGGAAACTCTTTCCAAAAATAGTCCTGAGCTAAGTGCCTACCTACTAGGAGTCAGTGACTGACACATCCCTCTGTATTTCACACTAATTGGCCAACTGTGTTCTACTAACTGATTCTTTTAAAACAATTTCATCCTATTTCAGTTGAACAGCTGATTTCTTCCCTTGGCATATTCCCTTGACAGTATTCACTCCCTTGCTTTCCCAGGGAATGTGACATCCTTTCACATTTGTCTTTGTTTAGCACTCTGGCTCCTGGTATTATTATACAGCTGTCTACGCTTATCTTGCATCAACTGACTTTTACTTGCAAGGTGGATTTCCTCATACAGGCCACACAAACTCAATATGCACTATTAAAAGACATAGTGGTTTGAAATAGTTGGTTAGAAAAACAAAATTACTAACAGCTATAATTTTAAAAAGGGAACCGAAAGTAATATATTTTATCCAGAGATCAACATGTCAACAAAGCACTAAAAGGCACATTCACTTTTCAGAGTTAAACCACTGTATGAAGCAGGAGCTTTGGAACAGCTGTTGAGCTTCAGGATAGTGTCCATGTAACATATCTTATCCTTTCTTAACAGTTCTGCTCTGACACCCTTCATATGTTCTGAAAAGAACAGATCAGTCTTTTAAAGCCACAGTATCTACAGGGTCCATGATCTGAAGGCACGGCTGGCTGTCAATATAAAAACATAAATATCCACCATAGACTTAAGACTAAAATTAATCTAACAGAAATTCTTTCCTTAATATACTATCCACCCAATAAAAGGGGGGAAATCTGAATAAATTATACTGGCAAATGCTAGAAATATGGAACAACAAAAGGCACAGTAAGAGGTGACTTTGTCTCACGTCCCAGCAGTCAGAATCCTCGGACATGTTTAATGAACAAAGAGTGGGATTTTCAAAAGCACTCAGTTTTGGCTTAATTGTTCCCCTATTGAAGCAAATGGGAGTCAACTGAAGTTAGTGAATTTAAGAACATCCGTAAAGTTAAGCACATACTTAAATACTATGCTGAATAGGGATAGACTGCTGAATCAAGGCCCTTAGCAGTTCATATATGGTACAGACAAGAAAAACAAATTTAATTAAATTTACAAAAAAAGAAAAGAAATGAAAAGAAACAGTTAATCCATATGAAGATGTAATAATTGTATGCAATTTGAAAAATGCCAAATTAGAAAAGCATTAGCTATTTAAGTGGTCAAGTTAAAGCTAACTTTGCCTTTTTTCTAGGTGTTCTGCACCCACAGAAGGGAGCTCTGGACTGAGGAGAGGAAACCACATTAGTTCTACTTGTGTCTTGTGTAATTTGACCATTTAAACTGCTCAGCATTTCCTAACGTTGCTCTGCCCCCACCCCACCCTACGTGCATCTTATACCTTTATATGTCAACAGGGAAGAATTGGTAGGGGAAGTAGAAGTGGGTGGCAACCTAGGCAGCAGTGACCATGAGATGGCTGAGTTCAGGATCCTGACAAAAGGAAGAAAGGAGAGTGGCAAAATACGGACCGTGGACTTCAGAAAAGCAGACTTAGACTCCCTTAGGGAACTGATGGGCAGGATTCCCTGGGAGGCTAATATGAGGGTGCAAGGAGTCCAGAAGAGCTGACTGTATTTTAAAGAAGCCTTATTGAGGGCGCAGGAACAAACCATCCTGATGTGCAGAAATAATAGCAAATATGGCAGGTGACCAGCTTGGCTTAACAGTGAAATCTTTGGTGAGCTTAAACTCAAAAAGGAAGCTTACAAAAAGTGGAAATTTGGACAGACGTCTAGGGAGGAGTATAGAAATACTGCTAGAGCATGCAGGGGTGTAATCAAGGCACAATTGGAGTTGCAGTTAGCAAGGGATGTGAAGGGTAACAAGAAGAGTTTCTACAGGTATGTTAGCCACAAGAAGGTCAGGGAAAGTGTGGGACCCTTACTGAATGGGGGAGGCAACTTAGTGACAGATGATGTGGAAAAAGCTGAAGTACTTAATGCTTTTTTTGCCTCGGTCTTCACAAACAGCACCCTTGGATGCATTAGATCTGGACCCATGGACTTGTGCATGTCCAGCTTTTCTAAATAGTCCTTAACCTGTTCTTTCAACATTGAGGACTGCTAACCTCCTCCCCATACTTGTTGCCCAATGCAGCAGTCTGGGAGGGGGTTAGCAGTCCTCAGTGTTGAACGAACAGGTTAAGGACTATTTAGAAAAGCTGGACATGCACAAGTCCATGGGTCCAGATCTAATGCATCCAAGGGTGCTGAGGGAGTTGGCTGATGTGATTGCAAAGCCATTGGCCATTATCTTTGAAAATTCATGGCGATCAGAGGAGGTCCCGGACAATTGGAAAAAGGCAAGTATAGCGCCCATATTTTAAAAAGGGAAGAAAGAGAACCTGGGGAACTACAGACCGGTCAGCCTCACTTCAGTCCCCTGCAAAATCATGGAGCAGGTCCTCAAGGAATCCATTTTGAAGCACTTGGAGGAGAGGAAGGTGATCAGGAACAGTCAACATGGATTCTCCAAGGGCAAGTCATGCCTGACCAACCTGATTGCCTTCTATGATGAGATAACTGGCTCTGTGGATATGGGGAAAGCGGTGGATGTGATATATCTTGACTTAAGCAAAACTTTTGATATCGTCTCCTGCAGTATTCTTGCCAGCAAGTTAAAAAAGTATGGATTGGATGAATGGACTATAAGGTGGATAGAAAGTTGGCTAGATTGTTGGGCTCACCGGGTAGTGTGAGCAGGGCTTGGACTAGATGACATCCTGAGGTCACTTCCAACCCTAATCTTCTATGATTCTATGATTCTACGTTTGAGTTGTTCTTTTTCTCATTTGGCTTTTTTCACATGTGTAAGATTTTGGAACAGATATCATTTTGTTTCTTTTTTTAGAAAAGTAGTTAATCTAAATATACACTGATGTAACTTTTTTAAAAAAAGAAATGTAAGACAATATCTTTATATACCAGACTACCAATCTTAGTTCAGCAGCCAAGGTTTCACATTGATATTTTGCATTTTTTTTATACTAAGATTTTTCTTTTCTTCCTACAGAACACCCCTCTTCTGTGTTTATCCCCAGGTTGCTACATTGCCAGAATTTGTCCTTGCTTTCTCTGTCTCGCTTTCTCACATCATATAACTCCTGTCTTTTGTCATCTTTATTGACTTCCGAGTATCTCTGACTCCAGGGGCAAATTGGCCTCTTGGGTTTTTTTTTCTTTTTCCACCAATAGCTGCCAATATTCTCTAACAAAAACATAGCAGATAACAAATTTGCATAAATGTTTATATATTTGCATACAGTCATATATTTTTATCCCCAAATTCTGAAACTTGGAATTGCACTTACATTTCAACCCCAATGATGGTCTAGAACAGCTGATATAGCAGTTAAGTCCATTAACGGGCTTGCATTTTCTTTAGGAAAGGTCTACTAATTTCCACTGAGCTTTTTGGCACTTTTTTTTTAAATCTGTAGTGTCCTCTGGACATTTAAATGGGATTAAGTGGTGTATAGGTTTTGTCTGTACCCTCTGCACAGGAGTGAATTTCTTCCTTCAAAATTAAATAATCTCTTTCATTATAAAAATATTAATAATTTAAAAACAATCCTAGCCATTCCCTTCTCTGGGCTTCTCAGTGCACCCTCTCTGTCCTGAGCCAGAGCCTCAGTTGTTGCAAATTGGTATAGTCCTATTGACTTCAATGGAACTGTGAGGGTCTAGCCCAGTCTGTCTTGTTTGGACTATGAACTTTTCAAGAGACGAATTGTCTGTATTCTGTATCTTATACAACACCAAGCACATTGTTTTTTCTTTACAAAGTAATTAACAATAATTCATTTTAAACTAAATAATTGACGATATTACTTGTTTGAAACTGATGTAAAATAAAATTAGATTTCATTTTAACTAAATTTCTGGCTCCCTAGCTTTTAACTTCTCTGGAGAATTTCAGTAAAACTTAATAACATAATGTGTTTAAATACACAAAGTTTTGATTGATGGAAAGCCCAGAGGAGTTCCAGGTCACCCTCCAATCTTAATGCTATCTAGCTAGGATGTACATGTGCAGAGCCTTCCTTAGTATTACTTTCACCCCTCAGTTCAGGAAGTTCCGTGCATTTCATCGGCAAGAAAGTTAGTAGGTCAGCTTTAGTTTGCATTTCTTCACCTTAAGTCTAAATCTGTGGGACATCATTTTGCTTTTTATCTGTCAAGGGATATTAAATCATTCAAGAAGAAAATTTCTAATTCCTTACAAAATAATGCTCTGGGGCTTCAGGATATGCCAGTAATTGTAAAGCCAAGCTACTATAATATACTATAATCATTTGTCTATCAGTGTTTCTGTTTAATAATAGATTAAACAATGAAGCTTCCTGAGGGAGGATAAAAGAAACATATGCTCCAGTGTTGGTAGCAGGAATAAAAAAGGCTGGGCCAGGGGTCTGTAGCTCCACCATGGCTTCTGCAAGGCCTTTCCTAGGACTAAGAAGTCTTCTTCCCCATGAATTCCAGCTCTCCCCAGTTTTAAGAGAGAATTTAAGTCCTTTACAATATGTTTATTAGCTTTCTTTTCCCAGTTTTAGCTTATTGACCCTCTTTGTTTCAGAACCCTTTGACCTATTTGTTATGACTGAGAATTGTCAGTATTTGTTTTCAGTTTATTTAAAATTGTTTTATTACATGCAGCCACTTAAGAAATTTGTCAGTGATTATGCTCTGTAAATAAAATCGTCATTATTACTTTTGTTGCAATTTTTGGTTTGTTACTTATAGCAGAACTTTAAAATTATTTTAACAGCTTTTTAGTTTCTTTTTTGCTTTTTTAATATCAATGTAACTTGCTTTAACTTTGTTTGGATTTTACTGTGGGTCCCATCCTATATTTCTGCCACATCCAAAACACCGAGTGACGTTCTGGAACCTCTGTGTGCAAAAGAATGGCAAGATTTGGCCCTATATTTGGTTTCTGGACACTGGAAACCCCCACTATCTCTTTGGCTATATCTAGAGTGCAATAACGGGTGCAATTGTAGTTCAAGCCAACATATGCAAACTAACTTTAATCTAGCTAGCATGAGTCCCAGAGCAAGGAAGCAGCAGCAGTGTAGACACCAGTGTAGTCTGTACAAATCCAAGTAGAGCCCTGGTTAATTACTTGTGGGGCTATCCTGTGCTCAAGTTCATACTGCTTCTTCTGTGCCGGAGGTAAGTTGGCTGCCAATGGGTGCTCAGCACCCACCATTTTTTCCCCGTGGGTGCTCCAACACCGGAGCTCCTGGACCTGAGCTAACTAGATTAAAGCTAGCTTGGGTATGTTGACTCATGCTGCAATCACAGTCTTGTGGTACCCTTAGTCATATGGCATCATCGCACATTATAGACTTGCAATAAAATTGATGAAATTAAAATAGTATGTTATTTGCATTGCCACAGAAAGTCTGGAGACTTTTAGGGAAATTGATTTACTACCACAGGTGCTATTTAATCTTCACACAGCAACCATGTTTTTTTTTACTATTTTGTGACACTCTGTTCTGATCCATTTATAATAAACACAGGTTAAATGTATCCAAACAGCAGATTTAGTCACAAATATATTGTCAGCCATGTTTGTGCCTCTATGTTTATCATGCTGCCTAAGCACGTTTGTATCATTGCACTCAGGAAAAAAAATCTAAGCAGCCATCACATAGTGCTTTAGCAGAGTAAAGAGTTCCTGACGGATTTAACCACAGAACAGCATTATCAGTTTGTTAGGAACTGCACTCAGGGATAGACTACATTACAGATAGATGAGAGGAAAGAAGACCAGCTAACTTGATTACATAGATATGGTAAGAGATCCATTTGCAGGGCCGGCTCCAGGCACCAGCGGAGGAAGCACGTGCGTGGGGCGGCACATGCTATGGGGCGGCATTCCATCCATTCTTGGGACTGCACAGTCCAGGCGTTTTGTTTTTTTTTTTTTTTTTGCTTCAGCAGTTTGGGCAGCTTTATTTTTTTGCTTGGGGCGGCAAAAATGGAAGAGCCGGCTCTGTCCATTTGCACTGGGGAAAAACAGTGTGCTGAACTGTTTATGAGAATAAACTCTCTTAATTTAAGTCCCAGGCAGAGTTGTCACACTGTCAGCTGCCAGTTATCAACATATAGGTATTGTTATGGCAGAGGTCACCAGATGGTACTGATAAACTTAGGTTAGGAGCTCTTTTTGCTACAATTGCATTAGAGCAAGTTTTTAGTCTTGGAAGAAAAGGCCATGTTATTAGTTTTGTGATGCAGATTCTTTAGGGGGATCTATGGTGAGCAGCAAAGAAGTTTACTCTCTGCCTTAATCTCACTAACTAGAATAAATTCTTGAGGCGGGGTTGTTCTTTGGAGTTCAAGCTCTGGTATTTGGGCTGAGATACTTGAAAGAGGGGATTGCCTGTGTGCTGTTTGTGACCTTCTCTGTTCAAGGACTGGACTGTATGTGTAAAATAAACCAGTTGCACTAAGAATATACTCAGATTCCATGTAACTGATTTCTCCTCCAATGAAAGCTAACCTGTAAGGTCCCGCCCTCTGCTACCACTGAGCATAGAAGCAATAACAGTACTATGGTCTTGCAGTAAAGAGATCATAGTTAAGGTTGCAAAAGAATTTTCTGTTTTACAGGGTCTGTACCTCAGTACCTCTCCTTTGTTAGGAACCCTCTTTTGTAAACATGCCGTGGGAAATTTGAACCAGATTTCAACCACTAATTAGCATGTATGGAATAATCCCCAGTATGTAGTTTGTGTTTGGCCTGGTCTACACTACGACTTTAATTCGGATTTATCAGCTTTAATCCGAATTAACCCTGCAACCGTCCACACAACGACGCTATTTATTTCGATGTAAAGGGCCCTTTAAATCGATTTCTGTACTCCACCCCGACGAGCGGAGTAGTGCCAAAATCGATTTTAGCAATTCAAATTAGGGTTAGTGTGGCCGCAATTCGATGGTATTGGCCTCCGGGAGCTATCCCACAGTGCAGTGCATCATTGTGACCGCTCTGGACAGCAATCTAAACTCGGATGCACTGGCCAGGTAGACAGGAAAAGCCCCGCGAACATTTGAATTCCATTTCCTGTTTGCCCAGCGTGGAGAGCACAGGTGACCACAGATAGCTCATCAGCACAGGTAACCATGCAGGCTGATAATCGAAAAAGAGCCCCAGCATGGACCGTGAGGGAGATACTGGATCTGATCGCTATATGGGGAGAGGATTCAGTGCTTGCAGAACTTCGTTCTAAAAGACGAAATGCAAAAACTTTTGAAAAAATCTCCAAGGGCATGATGGAGAGAGGCCACAATAGGGACTCAGATCAGTGCCGCGTGAAAGTCAAGGAGCTCAGACAAGCCTATCAAAAAACAAAGGAGGCAAACGGTCGCTCCGGGTCAGAGCCGCGGACATGCCGCTTCTACGCCGAGCTGCATGCAATTCTAGGGGGGGCTGCCACCACTACCCCACCTGTGTTCGTGGATTCTGGGTCGGGGATAGTCTCATCAGCGACGCCTGAGGATTCTGCCGATGGGGTAGAGGAGGAGGAGGAGGAGGAGGAGGATGAGCTTGCAGAGAGCACACAGCACTCCATTCTCCCCAACAGCCAGGATCTTTTTATCACCCTGACTGAAGTACCCTCCCAAGCCTCCCAAGCCAGTACCCAAGACTCTGACCCCATGGAAGGGACCTCAGGTGAGTTTACCTTTTAAAATATAAAACTTGTTTTAAAAGCAAACGGTTTTTAATGATTACTTTGCCTGACTTTGCATTCGCGGTCAGTTCAGCTACTGGAAAAGTCTGTAGCTACTGGAAAAGTCTGTTAACGTGTATGGGGATGGAGCGGAAATCCTCCAGGGACATCTCCATGAAGCTCTCCTGGAGGTACTCCGAAAGCCTTGCCAGAAGGTTTCTGGGCAGTGCATCCTTATTGCCTCCTCCATGGTAGGACACTTGACCACGCCATGCTTGCAGCAAGTAATCTGGTATCATTGCCTGACAAAGCCTGGCAGCGTATGGTCCCGGTGTTTGCTGGCATTCAAGCAACATCCGTTCTTTATCTTGTTGTGTAATCCTCAGGAGAGTGATATCACTCCTGGTAACCTGGTTGAAATACAGGAACTTAATTAAGGGGACAGAGGTGGCAGTTCCTATTCGGCTGTTTGCCTGTGTCTGAAAAGAAATCCTTCCCTGAAGTTAGCCAAGCGCAGGGGGGGAATTGGCCCAGAGCTTTTCGCATTAGGCTAGCAGGGATCTTCCCTGTTACCAGCCATGCGGTGGGGGGAGGGGTACCGTGATCATCCCAGAGAATTCATGGTGGGAGGGGGGAGGAGGTGGGGGGGGTTAGTTTGGTGCCTGCAGGGATCTTCCCTGATACCAGCCACGCGGTGGGGGGGAGGGGTACAGCGATAATCCCAGAGAATTCATGGTGAGAGGGGGCGGTGGTTAGTTTGTTTTCTGGTGCTGCTGAATGTTAACAGAAAAACCGCAGCACTCTACTTGCCTGAAGGGGCCCAGACAAGCCCCCCCACACTGCCCCCCCCCCCCAACTGGCTTAGATTGGCCAGACTTCTGCAGCACTCTACAAGCTATGCTTGGTATGTGGGAAAGGAGGGCAGAAGCTTACCATGGCCGCATGCAAGCCGAATTCTGTTGCCCAGACCTGTGATCTCTAGCAGCAAAGCCACAGGCACTCAGCATTAAGAGGCAAAATGCGACCTTGCACAGAAATCACACGTGCTATGTAATGTGAACAGTGTTGGTCACCGTGAAAGAGTATAAGCATTGTTCTGCAAAATGTAGCTTTTAAAACAATTCTCTCTTTTTTCCCCTCCCTACAGCAGCTGCAAATTCCTCAAGCCTCCCCCCTCCATCCCGAAGGTTATCACAGATAAGGCGTCGTAAGAAGAAAACGCGAGACGAGATGTTTTCTGAAATTATGGAATCCAGCCTCAGTGACAGAGCTCATGTGAATGAGTGGAAGGAAACAGTTTCAAAGTATAGAAAAGAAGTCAGTGAACGTGAGGACAGGAGGGACCAACGTGAGGAGAGGAGGGACCAACGTGAGGAGAGGAGAGACGCTCGAGATGAGAGGTGGCGGCAGGAAGACCAGAGGATGAAGGATGCAACGCTGGGGCTGCTCCGGCGTCTGGTGGAGGTTCAGGAACGGCTGCTGGAAAACAGACTGCCGCTTCAGCCCCTGTTCCACCCTCCCCCCTCCCCATGTTCCGTATCCTCCTCACCCAGACGTGTAAGAACGCGGGGGGGAGGCTCCGTACACCTTCCCATTCCACCCCAGTAGACAGCCCAAGCAAAAGGCTGTCATTTTTTTAAGCTTTTCTTTGTGGCTTTTTCCTTCCCAGCAATCCTCCTCCCAAATACCACCCGGGTTCCCTCCCTCGTTTTCTAATCTATTAATAAAGAATAAATGATTTTTAAATGATAGTGACTTTATTTGGTTTGAAAGAAAGCTGGGGGAAGGGGCAGGGTGGGTTCCTTACAGAAAATCAGTCAATAAAGGGGGCGGGTTTTCATGAAGGAGAAACAAACAGATATTTCACACTGTACCCTGGCCAGCCATGAAACTGGTTTTTAAAGCTTCTCTGATGCACAGCGCTTCATGGTGTGCTCTTCTAATCGCCCTGGTGTCTGGCTGCGCGTAATCAGCAGCCAGGCGGTTTGCCTCAGCCTCCCACCCCGCCATAAAGGTCTCCCCCTTACTTTCACAGAGATTGTGGAGCACACAGCAAGCAGAAATAACAATGGGGAGATTTCTTTGGCTGAGGTCAGAGCGAGTCAATAATGAACGCCAGCGACCTTTTAAACGGCCAAATGCACATTCTACCACCATTCTGCACTTGCTTAGCCTGTAGTTGAACAGCTCCTGACTCCTGTCCAGGCTGCCTGTGTACGGCTTCATAAGCCATGGCATTAAGGGGTAGGCTGGGTCCCCAAGAATAACTATGGGCATTTCAACATCCCCAACGGTTATTTTCTGGTCCGGAAAGTAAGTCCCTTGCTGCAGCCCTTTAAACAGAGTAGTGTTCCTGAAGACGCGAGCGTCATGAACCCTTCCCGTCCAGCCCGCGTTGATGTTGGTGAAACGTCCCTTGTGATCCACAAGTGCTTGCAGTACCATTGAAAAGTACCCCTTGCGGTTTATGTACTCGGTGGCTTGGTGCTCCGGTGCCAAGATAGGGATATGGGTTCCGTCTATTGCCCCACCACAGTTAGGGAATTCCATTGCAGCAAAACCATCCACTATAGCCTGCACATTTCCCAGAGTCACAAACTTTCGTAGCAGCACCTGAGTGATTGCTTTGGCTACTTGCATCACAGCAGCCCCCACAGTAGATTTGCCCACTCCAAATTGATTCCCGACTGACCGGTAGCTGTCTGGCGTTGCAAGCTTCCACAGGGCTATCGCCACGCGCTTCTCAACTGTGAGGGCTGCTCTCATCTTGGTATTCTGGCGTTTCAGGGCAGGGGACAGCAAGTCACAAAGTTCCATGAAAGTGCCCTTACGCATGCGAAAGTTCCGCAGCCACTGGGAATCGTCCCAGACCTGCAACACTATGCGGTCCCACCAGTCTGTGCTTGTTTCCCTTGCCCAGAATCGGCGTTCCATGGATAGAATCTGCCCCATTAACAACATGATCTCCAAAGCACCGGGGCCTGTGGTTTCACTGAATTCTGTATCCGTGTCTGTGTCCATGTCCTCATCATGCTTGTCGCTGCGCTGCCGCCGCCGCTGCCTCCTCGCCTCGTTTCTCTGGTCCTGGCTGAGCATAAACTCCACGAGAATGCACGAGGTGTTTACAATATTCATGACTGCTGTCTTGAGCTCAGCGGGCTCCATGCTTGCCGTGGTATGGAGTCTGCAGTGTTCACCCACCCAGGAAAAAAGGCGCGAAAATGGTTGTCTGCCGTCCGTTGCTTTCATGCAGCGAGGGAGGGAGGTGGGAGGAAGGAGGTGAGGCTGTACCCAGAACCACCTGCGACGATGTTTTTGGTCCCATCAGGCACTGGGATCTTAACCCACAATCCCAATGGGCGCGTGAGACTGCGGGAACTATGGGATAGCTATGGAATTGCTACCCACAGTGCAACGGTGCAGAAATCGACGCTAGCCCCGGTACTTGGACGCACACCACCGAAGTAATGTGCTTAGTGTGGCCGCATCCATTTCGACTTTATACAACCTGTTTTTCAAATCCGAATTATCTAAATTCGGATTAATCCCGTAGTGTAGACATACCCTTTGTATGCTGGGTTTTTAGGAAATTTGAGAAAACTTGAACACTGGAAAAACTTGATTTCCCCCGTCCCCACCGCCCCCGCCCACACACACACACTCGCTGTCTACTGCTGCTGCCTGAGAAGTAACATTGTGACATCAGAAATAGTCAGCCATTTATCACTCTTTCCCCTGCAGTTCCATTTCAGACTTGGAGAGAGTGCCCTGGTTGTCATGGCAACAGCTGCCTTTGATTATTGATTTACTTCAGGTACTAGAACATTCTCACAGAGAAGGGTCCCAGGAAGAGCTGACTGGGTTTGGATAAGCTCCTGCAATGCTCCTTTAGGTTTGAACTAGGATAAATTACTTCTTTTCAAAGGATAATTGTTACTGTCCTCAAAAAGGGTTACATGTAAATAAGAAACAATTTACATGACAAGGAGGTGGCATTTTGTATGTGCTGCTTAAAAATGGGAGGAGGATGACTTTCTGAATTAACCTTTTAAATAGGCAGGGAATTATAGCTATGAGTCCCTACTTATTGTTGTTACACAGTTAAAAACAAGTATTAGGGGGTAGCCATGTTAGTCTGTATCTACAAAACAACAAGGAGTCCAGTGGCACCTTAAAGACTAACAGATTTATTTGGGCATAAGCTTTTGTGGGTAAAAAACCCACTTTGTCAGATGCATGGAGTGAAAATTACAGAGGCAGGCATTATATAATGACATGAAGAGAAGGGAGTTACCTCACAAGTGGAGAACAGTTAAAAACAGTTTCATTTAGAAGTTGTGAGAAAACAAAGTTGCATTAAAAAAAACAAATGTGTTTCATTTGATGGCAGTTTAATTTATTAACTTTCAACATATTGGTCAACACAACAGTGAGTGGTGAAATATGAAGCATCACAAAAATAAACAATGCAAAAAATGCATTGAAGACAACAATTGTGTAAGTGCTTTATTCTTTAAATTAGGCATAGATATAGAAATATTTTCAATTAAAAAAATAAAGAAATTCATAAACAGAAAACTTGGTTTAACCTTAGTCAAGGTTGCTCTCATCAATGAACTAAACTGTAAAAATTAGGAAATACAAAGTTAAGGATTGAAAGCTTGCAAAGTCATGCATTCTCAAGTTGCCCAGACAAGCTTAATTCAGCCTCCTTGTATGAATGCATTATGATACAGTCTTTAATTACATGTAGAAGTGACTATCTGTGAAAAGTTTGTGGTAAATGACTTGCCCAGCCTCACATAAGAACTCAGTGGCAATGGCAGGGATCAAATCCTAGTCTTAATGGTGGTATTCAATTGCCCTAACGACAAGACCATCCTTTCTCTTCCTGCAGTCTCCTACCTCCTTCATTACAAACCTTCCAGCTTCTGCAACAAAGGAAGCAAGAGTCCTGCAGACAACAGAGACCTTCACTACAGAGTTCCAATTCATCCGCAGAACACATTTGTCCTCTGCTTTGAATAAGTTAGGCATCCTGTGTAATAATAAATAATAATAATAAACAATGGACCATGTAATTAAAGATTGTACCATAAGGCATACCGCAGAAGGGGGCCAAATTAAGTATTCATTCTATCTTTTCCTAATTTAGGAGTGCTTGACTTTCAACATTTAATCCTTTTTATTCCTTAGCTTTATTTTCTATGGTTTTGTTTATTGATTAGGGGTTCTCAAACTTCATTGCACTGTAACCCCCATCTGACAACAAAAATTACTACATGACCCTAGGAGGGGGGACCAAAGCCTGAGCCCTCCTGAGCCCTGCTGCCCTGGGCAGGGGACCAAAGCCCAAGCCCCACCACCCCAGGCAGGGGCGCCAAAGGCAAAGCCCAAGGTCTCTAGGGCTGAATCCTCAGCCCCGGGTGGTGGGGCTCGTGCTTCGGGTTTGGTTCTGGGTGCTGGGGCTGAGGCTGAGGCTTCAGCCCTGGGCTCCAGCAAGTCTAGCACCAGTCCTGGTGACCCCAGGGTGTCCCAACCTACTTTGGGATCCTGACCCACAGTTTGAGAACCACTGGACCTTAACTAATGGAACTTGAAGTTTTTTGGTTTTGAATTATTATATATGGATGCAGACCATGTTTAGAGCCAGCCATGCCACTAACTAGTTAAAAACTCAATTAAAAGTTATAGTGTGGATCAGGTCAAAATCTTACATCTTAACAGAACTGTAAATGGATTCAAACACTGTTGCATTTATGGTATGATCAATGTAAATTCAAAATGGGGAAAAAAGCTAAAGTGAGGGAAAGACTGCACCTACTTTTTAAAAAGGAAATGATAGCCCAGTATGCTTTTTCAAAATGAAATAGCTCTGCTAAAGCACTTGTTCATGTTAAATACAGAACCCAGTTTTTAAGCAATGTGATGGGTAAGCATTGCACATGGTGATAAGTGGTTGCAGGATTGGACCCTTGTATTGGACCTACACTTTGCATGTCTTGGCTCCAATCCTGCAATCACCTATACATGTGCTTACCTTTATGCAAATGAGCAGTGCCATTGGCTTCAACAAGACTACTCACATCTGTGATATAAGCACATGGGCAAGTGAGTGCAGGACTAGGAATGTAAACTTCTCAGAGTGGGATTTCTGTTCTGTGTTTGGTGCACTCAACCTACTGTAAAATGGCCCAAACATCTAATGGTGCTATATAAATTATATTTTTCTTAATAGTAATCACAAAGAGGTGAAGATTCTGATGCACCAAAATGGGATCATAGCACAGAATGAACACAATTAACTGTAGTAACCAAGATCCATATACTATTTCCTGTGCTAAAATGTTTGTTATGCCACTATCAACTGTTAAAAGCTACAATATATCGCTCCAGAGGTATGTGAAGAGGTTATTATATAGAGCTTGTTAGCGCTTTAGGATCTTTCCTGTTGAAAGGTGTACAATAAGATATTATTAATAGTTAATATTAGTATCAATGATGCAGCTGTATCATCAGAAGACAAACTAATTTCCCATGGTAGGCATGGTAATGTTATCAGTCAAAATCACGCTGGGGAAAATGAGAGAGACAATGTGGGTGAGGTAATTTCTTTCCTTGGACCAAATTCTGTTGGTGAAAGAGACAAGTTTTTAAGTTTACACAGAGCTGTGTAAGCTCAAGAGCTTGTGTCTTTCACCAACAGAAGTTGGTCCAATAAAAGATATTACCTCATGTACCATGTCTCTCTAATATTCTGGGACCAACACGGCTATCACAACACTGCAAACTAATGGGGAAAATCTCAGTGAATCCTCGGATAGATATTAGTTTAGCTACTGCATCTCTAGTTAAAAGAAATGGATCGTAGATAAGAAGATAAAAAGAAACATACCAAATTAACCAAAATAAAAATGCAGTATATGAATGCTAGAAAGGTACAGGTGCATTTTTGACAGAAAACTCAGACAAAACTCTCACTGAAGTCTTTAATCAGGCAAAACTTCTTCCTGAGCAAGGTCAGTATGAGAAAGTGGAACTGGGATCATTTAGCATGCTACAGACTAATATAATGCTATATGTATCAACTATATTTTCGTTGTGCACTTGTTTCGTTTGTTGGTAAATGTATAAGATTTTCATCAGTATCATTTTTGAGTGTTAACTATTACAATAGTAAATTGGCTTGTCTTCTGATGATAGAGCCACATTATTAGTAGTAAGATAATTGCCAGTCTTGAACTGGACATTTATCTTCCACCAACAACTTAGCATGGAAATAAGGTACTATTTCTAATCACATATCTAAATGTAGTATAATATTTTTCTCGTTAGAATATTTTGTTGTCATATGTATCTCTATAACATATGTTGACTAATTTACAATTATTTTAATACAAAAGCTTTTTTCAATTTAATGTGGTAAAAATAAAAAACAAATGTTAAGATGAAACTCCTTATAAAGAGATTTTTTTTTTTTTTACCCCTGTAAATCAAACCACAGACTTTACTTTCTATTTCTGGTGAATGGAGGCACTTTGATAGTGAACAAGTGTCACATTTTAAAATTCCTGAATACTATAAAAGAGACTGAAATCCTGTCTAGAATACAACAAAAATGGAACATTTCAACATTAAGTTCCTTGAGTTTCTAAGCACCAAGTGCACAGAACTTGTTGTGGCTTCCAGGGCTAACATCCCTTCTGCTGGAATTCCAGATAGTGGCAGTCTGCTGAAACATGAGTTCAGTTACCAAATATAGATGAGTGGGGTAAGAATACATAGTCACAGAGGACAGATATAATTCACAGGCCACAGTCGTCTTGATGCTTACCCAGGACCAAGCAATCTTTATTGAATAGTTAAAGCAACTTTCAGCTTTCTCAAGCAAAAAAGGAGGAAGCAGCCTTTCCTGAAATTAATTATATGTGAGACTCTTCAAGCTGGCCTAACGTATATAAGGTCTGTAATGTGTTTTTTTTTTTTTTCTGTGAATTCAATTAATTATTCTCAGGGAATAATAGCTCAGGGCTTCAAAATCCATATCAAAATAAGTATTTATTTGTTTTTGAAACACCATTAGAAATTTCCCTTAAACTCTGTTACTCATTTGAGTGGGCTTGATTTTATTTTGATTTTTTTTAATCTATGATTTTTCTTAGCACAATTTTCACAAATTTTAAAGATGTTTATATTTTTCCTTAGTATTTCCCTTTTCATTACAATGAGAAAGCGAGATCTGTAAAATTACTTTCCATGGTATTCTGTTCCTTACTGTTTATTCATGTAATGCTTTAAACTGATGAATTATTCATGTATTTTCTAAAAGCGTGAAAATTATTGCCACTGTAATAAAATAAAATTTAATTAATTATTTTACCATGTTAATGGGTATAGCATCTGTGATTTTACATGACAAGATAAATATCAAATTGTACCATGGAAATAATTTGTGCATAATATATCTTCCATAAAGTTAAACATTCCAAGTAATATATATGCAAAATTTTTATTTTCCATGTTGTCTTTAAAACAATACAGTGCATTAATAATGGTGAATACACTCATTAGATAGAAGTGCAAAGCACCATTATAAATATGCTGTTGTCTAACCACTAGATGCTAGAAATAGCATTAGATATTTCTAATTATGATCTTATGTGCTATTTGATAGGGTTAGTGTTATTTTAACTTCATTTAGCTGTGACTTAAAGAAGCAAGTTGTTCTAAATGAAATTTTGGATTCCCTGAATTACAGTGGATTTATACATTACAATATAAGTTTTAAAAGTGTCTTTTAGACCAAAATGTTTAAACTTAGATGCCTAAAGACAGACATGTAAATCCATATTTAGACACCAAAATAAGTAATCAGATTTTTCAGAAACGCTCAGCACTTCTGAAAATCTAGCCAATTATTTAGATATCTCAATATGGATTTAGATGCCTAACTTTAGGCATCAGACTTTGAAAATTATAACTTTCAGTCATGTGTAAACCACTGTTTTTATCTAATAAGATACACAATGCTATAAAGCTCAAATAATTGTAACATTGTTCACAATATAATCATTTTACTAGAAACTAACCATTCTCTGTTATGCTGAGTGGCAAAGACCAAATTCTGCCCTGAGCCATATCCCAGTCAGACAACAGAATAGCATAGAGTGAAAGTCAGGACAGTTTAGCTTATTATGATACATTTCACACTGAGATATAAGCTTCAGTAGGAAGAAGAAACTGTGTGAATCAGAGTCATGTAAAGATATGCTTGTGATGCACAATATGATTTAAAGCAGTAAATTATCCATACACAGTAGCATATTTATTCATTTGAATATGACGTTTTCAAAAATTACTAATTGTTCCAGAGACACAAATTCTCCAGATTTAACTCTTGATTCCCTGGCATTCATCCAGTTGCCTTAACAGCTGCGCCTCTAGATCAGGTTGGGTTCATTTCTAAAACTGCTAAATTGTAGCCAGTTATGCTGTATATACTTTTTTAGATTTTGTTGACAATATAGTGGCATGATTGCTAGATTTGTTCCCCTGTAAATAGGAATAAAGGGAAAGAGACAACCTAATTAAAGCAAGGACTACCCCTATCAACCTACTCTATAAAACTATGCTTCAAATGTTGAACCATAAAACAAACTCTTTGGCTTCCCTGTACTTCCCTTGTATGTGCTTGGCTGTAATCCACTGGCAGAGCACACAAAAAAAGAGATATCAAGAGAGGCATGTACTAGTCCAAGAATTCAATCAGTCAATCAGCTAATGATTATCTGCTGGGTAAACCCCAGTGAAGTAACTAGAAGTAATTGGAGTGTGCATGAGCCAGTGTAAAATACGTCTGAGTGCATCTCATGACTATCAAGCCAGCTAGCACTGAAGAAATGGACTAGGGAATAATGTGAACATGCAAAGTTTTAAGCAATCTAGTTTTAAGAAATTAAACTCCCCAAGGAAATGAGAATATGTATATAAAGGTATATATATGGTCATGACAATCAGGGATATTTACATCACTGTTGTTCAGCTGAATTAATATTCAGCAGAAGCAGTTATCATTCTTGGAGCCAAGTTGTCACCAATGTAGCATCCAGGAAACCAAACAAGCTTCAACTCATGGAACTTCTTGCATATAATTCCATTTGGGGAACGGGTTTTATTCTGCCCCCACAGAACAAGCAAGGAATGAGATGCTTTAAAATGCTGTAGAAAAACTGAGGGGAGTTATAGATAATTTTACTCATAGACTTTAAGGTCAGAAGGGACCATTATGATCATCTGGTCTGACCCCCTGCATGCTGCAGGCCACAAAACCATCCCTACCCTTTCCTTGACTCTGCTGATGAAGTCCCCAAATCCTGTGTTTTAGTGACTTCAATTGGCAGAGAACCCTCCTGCTAGAGATCCCTGCCCCATGCTGCGGAGGAAGGCGAAAAACCTCCAGGGCCTCAGCCAATCTACCCTGGAGGAAAATTCCTTCCCGACCCCAAATATGGCGATCTTCATACACAAGCTGCTTGGTACAATGTGACTTGCAAGATATATGCATGAATAACACTCCCTTCAATATTGCTTTACTGTATCTATAGTTCATGGTAGTCTGATGTTCTATTAATTTAAATGATCACTGTATATCATAATGCTACCAAGAACATGCATGTTCCAACAGCAGTGAAGGAAATGAAATATTAACAACCAGAAGATCATAAATAACATGATTAAAAATAATTTTATATTATTAACCAGGAGAAAGCATGGCAATTCTAATCAAGGGAATTCTAGAGACTCCTACTCATTCAGATTCTAAATAATAATAATAATAATAATCATTTGTTTAAATCACTTCAATGTTCTCTTATTGTGATTTAATGTTGCAATATGTTATGATTTTGAAGGCACTTTTGTGGGGAAAGAAATGCAGGTACATCATGGAAATGATCATGAACCTAAACATATAATAATAGAATGGGTAAGATTAATAGGAATCAATAAATCACTGAAAATCATTTGGAGGAGATGAGCTAGTGCTAGCCAACATGCAGGGTTAAAACAAAACAAACCCCTTACAAATTCATAACAGGACTGGATGTAGAGTACCCACTCCTGAAACACTTACTTTGTAACTAGCTTTCTCTTGCTCAGTGTCAGTCAGGCCTATTCTAACTCAAAGTGAATGATCATGCTACAAATAATTCTTACATCACTAGTATTTAACTTTTTCCCACCGGCTTTTGTAGCCTGTCATTTGTAAATAATGAATCTACAGTTATATGACACAAGCATATAAAGTGTTTGTTTTATTGTCACACTGCTTATAGAAATTATGTGCATTTTCTTCCAGCATGCAAGACAGAAGGCATGAACAGGTGGTGTCTCTACCCTTAATGCTAAAGGAGGCTTACTCAGCAGAGAAAAGAGCCCACGAGGATTACTCTGAAAACATGTCAGAGGCTTCCTCCTTTCATGACTTTTTTTATGATTCCCTATCAGGCATACAGGATGGAGAGGTTTCTAATGAGCTATCTGCATTTCTCAGCAAGGAGGAGATAAGTAAAAGCCTTGATCTTGCCAGAGAAGCTATTGCTAATTCAGTGAAGGAGAATCAGAATATAGAGCAGGAGTTCACTCATCATTTCAACACTTATCCAAACTCATCAGAATATGCTTCTTCTAGAAAGACCAAAGTCCACGAACAAGAAGATTTGAGGACGCTTCAGCTGAGCAGTCCAAATTCACTATTCAGCACAGCTCAAACTCTCCCAGAGCAACAGAAACAGCAACCACCCACATCCCCTCAGGCAGCAAGCAGCATTTGCACTGTTCCTGGGAGGCAAGGCAACATCTCGCCCTCGCTAATGGCTAGCCCCAGCTTTATTCGGAGTCTAAGAAATGCAGAGAGATGTAGTCCAAATACGCAAAAGACAAGCCCAAAATCCAAATCAATATCCCAGGGAGATGCTCCTTTCAAGAACAAGCTGTGTGACAAGGCTGCCATGTTCATTGAAGAACTTTCTTCCATATTTAGAGAAGCAGCAAAGGCAAGAGGAGGCAGGAGTCCCAATGGGGACTCCTCTTCTCCAGACAGTGGATACCTGTCTCCTAAAAAGAAACAGTCAGCCATGATAAATGCCTCAGTGAATCAGAGCCCTGGTAGAGCATATCCAGAAACCAAACCTGAAGCAAAGTTACCTGAGACTCACCACAATGGAGAGCCCTTCCCTGACAGGAAGTATGTCACTCAAGAAAGTGAAATTGCCTTTCACCATGAGCTCACCAATCCGGGTAGCTATCAGTCTTCAGCTCCTCGATTTACTCAGAAACTCCGGAGCCAGGAAGTAGCTGAAGGAAGCAAGGTGCTGCTGGAGTGCAGAGTTGCTGGAAACCCAACACCTCATGTCAGGTAGGTGTATGGCAGTTTAAAATGGTCAGGGTGATATCTTCTAATGGCTGATATCTTCTAATTTTACTTTTGTGGAAGAGTATCACCATGGACCTGCTCAAGGGTAATGTACAAGAAAATTCTAACAGTGCATGCTGACAGCCAAGTGATTTTACTAATATATTCATGAAGTGACAGATTTTACCACCATTACCTTGGTGGTTCCTTACTCCGCAAATATTTCCATTGATTTCTACTTGCAGAGTAAGGTACTGTCGTCAGACGTCACCGGTGTGATGCTCTGCTCTGTTCAATGATGATAACGGTCGGCTGCGTGTATGTGTGTTCTCCCAGTGTGCTGTCCCAGCTCTGTGCACATAGCTGGAATAGCAGATCTCGAGCGAACCGCCCAATGACCGTAGACTCTAATAAGGTACGAAGGCACGCAGCCAGGTTTATTGTCAAATGAAACACAGTCTCTAGCTCCCCGGATCAGATGTCTACAGTTCTGCTAGTACATATGTGCTCCCTGACAATGGACTGGCTCAGTCAGTGGCAGGATTTGCCACTGCCCCCTAGGCCAGACAAAGATGTCCACATAGGGATGCATTCTTATACACAGGTACAAACAGGTCACACATCACTCCTGACACATTGAGGTACAGCCCTCTATGCATTAGGGTGCTGCCTCTCCCCTGGTACAGGTTGGTTTCAAATAAGTCTATCCATCATATTGTCCTTTTGATCCTGTCTTTAGGATGGGTTCCTTTTTATCTCTGTGGGATGTGTTTGTACCGGGCTGTTCTGGTGCCATCCTAGCACACGTTCATCTTACTAGTGCTTATATGCGTATACGTGTTTTTAGCAGCCTTGTTCTTGCCAACATCTGTGAGCAGGGCCTGCCTCTGACTCACAGCATAACTTCGCTTTATGTTAGCAAAGTCTTGACCATTACTTCCGTTCAGACCTCAGGCTTCATACCAGGCCTCTGATACCAAGGGTTTATGTATTAGGGCCTCATCTTACTACAGGTACTACTCAGTCCAAGTAAGGGTGGCAGAACTAGGCCCAAAATTGGCTTCAGAGATTAGTGTCTCACCAATCTGAGTAAAGGGATTCACAATTTGGTCCTTAAATGCTGCAGTCACAAAGACAGTAAATAAGTGTATACATTGCATTTCTCTCCATCGGTCAGAACACTGGATAAATAACCTGAAAAAACTTTCTAATAATTTTGTCACCTCCAGCCAGAAGTCTTTCAGATTGAGACATTCTCAGAAGATACACTGCTCTACAGCCAAAATGCTTCTGAAATAAATGTAGTCAAACTTTACTAATTCTGGGTCACTGAGAACAAAAATGATGCTTAAAATTGTTGATTGCCTCTAGTTTTCAAGATATGCTATTGGGTCAGTATATATGACCCTTGACTTGACAATGGCGGAGGATAAGTGAGTTATAAAGGGAAGGGATCTCAATTTAAACCAGAAATGGCTAAAATACATCTTTGACTGAATCTATGAATAAATCTATGACTGGGTTTGGACAGTACTTGCTTTTTAGGCGAAACAATGAATGATGCAATCTGAAGCTGGTATTGCGTCATACATTATATGAATTGCATCATGTTATTCCTAGAAGTCATGGATGATGCAATCATAACGAAGCTTACATCACTCTGCTGAACAAATTGCCCTATATCATCTCTAGAAATCATACAGTGTTGTGCTCTCTTATTTGTCAGTGTTTGATTTTGCAAAGGGACACATTTCTGTTTAGCCAAAGTGAGCAGAGATGCCTCATACTTGTGTGAACAGTGCAGATAACTTCTGCTATGTTTGTGGTGAAGTGACTTTTGCATCACAAAAGCGCAGTATAACCACTATGGTTAAGAAAGCCTATCACCTTTATTTTGGCTGCAAAATTGGAGATCAGGACAAGAGGTGGGCCCACACATATGCTGCAACACTTGTGCAACAAATCTTTGCCAGTGGTTGAACAGGAAAAGGAAAGCTATGCCTTTTGCAGTGCCAATGATTTGGAGAGAGCCAACAGATCATACCAGCAATTGTTACTTCTGCATGGTGCCTCCAGTTGGGAAAGGTGTGTCAAAGAAGAAAAAGTGGACTGTGCATTATCCAAACATTCCATCAGCTATACGCCCAGTACCCCACGGAGAAGGACTGCCGGTTTCTGATGCACCAGAGTCATTCTCACTTGAGTCAAAAGAGGAAGAGGAAGAGGATGAAACTTCTGGTCCTGAACCATCAATGTCACAGGACCCACATTTTCTCCCATCCTCCTCCTCTGAACCATACCTCATAACACAAGGTGAACTGAATGACCTTGTCAGGGATTTGGAACTACCCAAGAGTAAGGCAGAGCTGTTGGGCTCCAGACTACAGCAGTGGAATCTCCTGGCAGGTAATGTTAGGGTTTCCATGTTCCGTGACCGTCAAAAGGATCTTGTCCCATTCTTCTTCATGGAAGGTGATCTTGTAGCCTGCAACAACATCGATGGTGTGATGGCAGCCCTCAACATCGTTCACGATCCAGATGAGTGGAGACTGTTCATTGATTCATCGAAGACGAGTCTTAAAGCTGTTTTACTACATAATGGCAATGTTTTGCCATCAATTCCAGTTGGTCATGCAGTCCATATGAAGGAAACCTATGACAACATGAAACAACTTTTGAGGTGCATAAACTATGACCAACATCAGTGGCAGCTTTGTGGCGATTTGAAGGTTGTTGCTCTCTTGCTTGGTCTGCAGACTGGATACACAAAGTACTGCTGTTTTCTCTGCGAATGGGATAGTCGTGCAAGAGATTCCCACTACATCAAGAAAGATTGGCCACTCCGACAGTCATTGGAGCCTGGGGGGGGAAAAGTGTTCAGCATCCACCACTTGTTGAATCAAGGAAGATTTTGTTAATACCCTTACACATCAAGCTGGGTCTGATGAAGAACTTTGTCACGGCCATTGACAAAACACAAGCAGCTTTCAAGTACCTCCATGGAAAATTTCCAAGGTTAAGTGAAGCTAAGATAAAGGAAGGTGTCTTTGTTGGTCCTCAGATTCATGAACTTCTTCGAGATGATGCATTTGACCATGCACTGCGTGGCAAGGAAAAGACGGCATGGAAAGCCTTCCAGTTAGTGGCAATAAATTTTCTCGGAAACAACAAGGCAGACAACTACAGGTTGTTGGTGGAAAACCTCCTCAAGGCATACAAAAGCCTTGGTTGCAACATGTCACTAAAGATACATTTTTGCACTCTCATCTAGATTTTTTTCCAGCGAACTGCGGAGCAGTGAGCGGCAAGCACGGCGAGCGATTTCACCAGGACATTGCAACAATGGAGAAACGCTATCAGGGCAAATGGAGCCCATCAATGCTTGCAGACTATTGCTGGACAGTGACAAGAGATGCTCCATTTAATGAATACAAGAGACAAGCCAAGAAGTGCCGAGTAGACACTGAATAGGACTAAACTATGTACAGAATAGTTTTTTGCCTTTTGTTTCATAATAAATTTTATTTATATAACCCTTTTGCTGATTTTTAAAGTGTTACATAAACGGGACAGTTGAAATATTATCATGTAAAGCAACCATAAACACATGAAAAGACCTAGGTTTACAATTTATGATTAAAACTCTACTATCTACACAATATACATAGACATAAAATGTAAAAAAAAAACTTCAATATCTTAGAAACAGTAGCCAATCAGTTGTTTTAATTGTCATATTTGAATTCAGCACATCAAAATACATAATACATAGCACATTTTATCTCTGAAGCAGACGACTTCTCAAAAATTGTAGACCAGTGATATCAGATGGTCCCTGTATCAAAACATTTCCTCCAGTATGTCGTTGGAATTTTGAACCTATATTGTTATGCTTGATGGGCATACTGAAATATCTATTGTAATAACAATTTTCACAATGTTCTTAATTGTTAAATCATACTTGTTAGCTATTATGAGAGTTCTAAATTTTACATTTCTAAAACCTATAAACACAATTATTAAGGGAACTCAGCAAAATCTGAAAGGTGCTGAGAGCTTTCAGATCCTTTTGAAGCCAATGGAAGTTGAGGACAATTTCAACTTGCAGACCTGGGCATTTCTTGGAAAGATGTCTGCCAATATTTTGTCTTAAATCAGATGTTTTCTCAAGCATCTTTAACAAGAAAAGAAATTGACAGATCAAAGCAATTATTTTGCAAAGCAACATGTTTTTGGCATGATTTTAATACAATTATTCAAGTATTATAAAGTATTACAAAGCAGCTGTACTTCCTTAAATTGAAAAGCAAGTGAGACTGAATAGTCTAAAAATAGGAGACCTTAATAAGGAAGGGAATGTGAAAACCTTTGATGCCAGAAAACAAGCTTAATCTTTAACTGATTTATTTTGGCTTGATTAGAAAGAACTGATAGTCAAGTTGTATACTACATTAATGTACTAGAATGAAACAGGTCATATAGATACTCAACGTTTCTACTGAGTTGACTATTTTTACCAGTTCTAGCCTAATATGCCTGTTAATTTAACACTTCAGAATTATAAAATATAAGTATAGGCACCTACCCTATGCTATGGGTACCTATCCAAAGATTATAACCTAAAATATGTATATGGAATCTTTCTCATACCAGTAAAATATCTGAAAATGGTGAAATATTCTAAGTGCATTTAATGCATATAGCATATAATCATCAGTTGGTAATAACTTCAGGTAACTGCTAAGCAGAACTGGAATCAAACCAGTGACCTAAAAGTGAAATGCTGTGTATGATATTATAAGTCCTCAATGAAGATGCAATATTAGGAAAGCAAAGATACATCATTATCTTATATTAACATTACAGTATCTCATTGCTATTATTTTGTCTAGCAGTCTTATAGTTACTCTGTCCCACAGCTGTGGAGTCATCCATGAAAAACCCACAGCAATGGAAAGATGTGTGCAAAAACCTTAGATGCTTTCATAGTATTTTTGCATTGCTATTACATTCATCCAGTTAGTGGTGTGTGTAAAGAAGCTACAAGTTCTTCACTTTAACTGACATGACTTTTTTTTTTTTAATTCCCTTAATATTGCAGTACTCATTAACTTACAATCTGGTCTACCCCCAATTGTCTTTTTTATGTGGTTATATCTTTGATTGGTGATATTTCTTTGTTACTCTTCATTCAGGGACAATAGAAGAGATGCGAAAAAAAATTTTTTGTCAGCACCTGGACTATGGTATGTGAGGCACTTATGAAAAAACAAATCATGCTCTCTTGTGTGAATCCCATAGAAACGGTGGCTTTTTCCTTTAATGTGAATGGAATGGTGATTTTAGAGATGGGGGGAAGATTTGGAAAATGTGCCCCACCTTGCACTAACAATTTATTTTCAATGCCAATAAAATTCTTTTGGCTTATTGTAATCTTATCCACTTTACTGAAGAGGTCACTCTATCACAAGTCAGGCAATGAGAATTTTGACAAAGTATTTCTCTTTAGTGAATAACACCAGGGGGCACTCGAAAGCAGTTTCAATATATTTATTTAGTTAAACATATTTCAGGGTGAACTGTGAAAGCAGTACTATTATCCAGTCAGTTATTAAGAATTTGTTGTTAGACACAGGTAACAGCAAAAATTTGAACCCTCTCAGACTTTGTGGCAGTTTGGACCTAGACCCAGAGTCCATCTCTAAATCTTGTCCAGGTTTTTATTTATTAAAACAAATCACAAGTTGTATTTTAAGTCTCTATTTTAAGAGCAATCACAACTATTATACTATAAGACTATCTAACATTAGAATAGCCTGGTTCATTAAGAAGGCTTCCAAAGAACTGTACATTGTGCACATCAGAATCACTTTACCTCCATTCTTCCTCCCTCCATAACAACATCACACAGTAGTTCAACACAGGAAGGACAAAATAGTGAATCCAGATGAAATTGCAGAAATAAATCAGAATAGGCAAAATGTGCAATAGCTGAACTTAAAACGTTTCTACCATTTTCAGAGAGATTTCTGCACTTGTGTGTGAGAGAAAATATTATGTATATAGGCCCAGATTTTTATAAATGGATGCCTGAAGTTAGTCTTCCCAATCCATATTTAAGCACCTAAATAAGTGGCCTGATTTTCTGAAGTGCTACACATTCAGGAAATCCTGCTGATTACATCCAATGGGAATTTCTAGGTATGTGTTACCTTAGAAAACCAGGCCACTTATTTGCGACCTAAATATATGGATTGGGGAAGCCTCACTTTGGACACCCTTTTCCCCAAAATCTTGAATATTAGGGGAATAATGGTAGAAGCAGTGAAAACTTTCATACCTGTAGAAACTAAGCATGCCAACTGTATGAAACTAAAGCTCACTAAGCTGAAATTTGACCATAATACTAGGGCCAAACAGCAATATTTTTATGGTAAGTGCTATCAATCTTTAGTGACTAAGAGTGTTCAGAATCTTGGTTTTGTATCTCATCTGAAAGGCAGCAGCACCAATAGTATAATATCCCCTAAAACAGTGATGCTCAAACTTTTTCAGTTGCATCCCCCCTTAGCAGTAACAGAATCTGTCCATGCCTCTCCCCCCCAATTACTGCAGGTGGAGCTTCGGCTGAAGGCAGAGAGCTGAGGGCAGAATTGGGGATGGGGGTGGAGCTGGGGCTACAGACAGAGCTGGTCTGGGGTGGAGAGGGAATGAGGGCAGATCCAGGCTGGGGGTGGAGCAGAGCTGCAGCGGGGTCAGAACTGGTCTGGGGGCAGAACTGGGCCTGGAGACAGAGCAGGACTGGGGGCTGAATGGGGTTGGATGTGTGGTTGTTAGCATGATGCTCCCATAGTTTGAGAACCACTGCCCTGAAACCATGCTGAAGTAGTAGTACAGTGGAACCTCAAAGATACGAACACCAGTGTTCCAGGCTTAGAGTTGGTAGGGGAACTCCCACCTTTTCATGTTCTCTGTATGTATATATATCTCCTTACTATATGTTCCATTCTGTGCATCCGAAGAAGTGGGCTGTAGCACACGAAAACTGATGCTCAAATAAATTTGTTAGTCTCTAAGGTGCCACCAGTACTCCTGTTCTTTTTGCAGACACAGACTAACACGGCTGCTACTCTGAAACAAATTACTGTTTGTAGTTTTAAAAGGTGCTGAATATCCATCAGCTCCCCTGGACTTCAAAAGTAGTTGCTGGATGTTCAGAAGCTTTGAAATCAATTGCTTATTTAGGTGCATAAAAATATATTTAGAAGCCTATCTTTAGGCATACATGCTTATTTTGTATTATACACATCCTGTATGTACATGTAAACAACATGCCTCTTTTGCTCACTACAAACTACTTCCCTTCATGACTACTGGACTCTAACCTGGACTCTAACCAGATCCAGCAGACAGAGTAGGGTGAATCAGGGCAACTGCTCTGGGCCTGCACTTTGGGGGGGCCCCACAGGCCATGCAATTGGCTGGTGCGGTCGATCCCGGAACACATAGGCGTGAGAACTAGGAGTGCGGGGGGTGCTGCAGCACCCTTGGTCTCCTGGCTGCCAGCTCTGCACCCAAGGTCCCAGCTGCTTCCCCGCGTGCCTGGGGTCTGTCCTGCCAACCAGCCGCTGATGCAGAGTGGGGCCCCCAAGCCAGCGGGGGCTGATGTGTCCCAGGCCCTGCAGCCCCCTAGGGACAGCCCTGCCAGCAGACACTAATGACATTTAAATGTGAGCAAGCAAAATTAATATGTAAAGATATGCTCAGAGTCTGTTTTCAACAGCAGATAAAGCAAATACTGTATAATCCTGCACTTATAGTGTACTTTATGTTTTCAAAGCACCTGAGGAGCCTCCACTAGCTTGATTCCCCTTCCCTACCATGTCCCAATTATTCCAAGGCTTCTAATAAGTTTAAAACCTAAGACTACATTACAATTCTAACCCCACATTCAATTTTCTAAAATGAGGGGCTTGATTCTACCCTGTCTTGCACCTTCTGTAGTCTGTGATAGCTATGTAATGCAAAACATTGACACTTGCATTAGGTAGCATTTAACAGCACTTTGCACAGCTGTGAGTGATCTCATACAGTGTAAGGCAGTGCAGAATCAGGCCCTTAAATGCCTAATAAGTAGACAAATTGCAATCTCTCCAAAATACACACAGCCTCACAGGAACCTAAAGTTCTGATCCTCCCAGTAACATCTGCATCATTTGCTGAGAATCCTATCTCTAAATTAGTTACCTCAAAGAATTCCCCTCCCTCTTCACAAGTGCTGCTTTAAGCCCTGATCCCTTACATATGAGTTCACTTTATGCATGTGTGTGAATGTTTGGAGGATCCGGCCCTTATTTGACAAAAACCCTTTATAGTGAATAGTTCTAATTTACCTACCAGTTTCATCCTTTTAACTTGTCCCCTTCCTTTATTGCCCAACCCAGTATTGCTACCTCTTCTTAGGAATCATGGATTTTCATGGGAAGAGTCAACAGGAGAATTCTCTTTTTGGAGAATGAGTGATATCTATAGAGTTCTACAACCAGCAAGATTATCACCAAGGCAATTAACAATAGTAGGTGTTTGTTTCAATGGTTAGAGAAGTCTTCTATAAAAAATATATAAAGAAGTAATACCTGCTATAGGAATATCAGTAGGAAGTGCTTTTGTAGAAAAGACTACAGTTCAATAGCATGCCCATAACCATTATCTTGTAACCTGTTTTCATAATCAAGATTAACTTTGTTCTCACAAATTAAAAACTGGATTTATATGCTTTAACATTAATGATTGTCACACCAATTTTCAGAAGAGGCTAGACAAGGCAATAATTACCTAAGCTTATTAGACATAGAATTGCTGTTTTATTCTAGCATTAAAGCTTATAATGAAAAATATTTGTTTTAAAGGCTCATGCTGGCTATAAAGCCTTTAAAACCTCAGAAAGTTTGTTACTGATGCTGAAATTGTAGCAAAGTTTTTTTCATATATACATTTCCTACAAATATGTATCTTACTATTGCAGTAACACCTACCATAGATTTACTCAGATTTTTTTTCTTTTTTTAAGAAACAACTTTTCTGCTAAAATTAACCTTAATGCTCCCCTGTCTTAGAGCCTGTTGGTATAGTGTATTTGGTGTCTAAAATATGTAAATATTTTTCTACTTATTACATCATAGTGCTAAAGCCCTAAGAAGAGGGAGGGTATTTAAATAGAGGACTCGTTATTTAACTTGTATTCCTTCATTATCTCCCACAAGTTCTGTCTTTTGTAAAATTGCTGCAGTAGTAAAGTACTCCTCGTATGTAAGTTCTTTTGGGGTAGGGACATTGTCATCTTATAGGTTGGTACTGCACCTACCCTATGAATGGTGCTACTAAAATATAAATAATAATATATGAACTTTTGTGTGTGTTGCTATGAGCCTGATTACAAAGGGAGAAACTATAGTCGCTATTTTTAGCCTACCAGTATGCCCACTACAGGAAGCAAAAATTTGTTTCAAATCTGTTTATTAACAGTAGACGGTTATGGCAGTTTTACCTATCCCTAATTAAGATATGGGGTAGCTTATATATAAATGTAAGAAAATAATATCCCTGTCCAAGGAGAGATTTCTCTGGATGTTACATCACTTCTTTTCATTTTTTCCTAATTTGCTTTTTTACCCTTTCTCAATCATTTGGCGTTGTTTTGTTTTTGTTGTTTTGCCTTTGATTTATATTCTTCTTTCCTCTGTTGCTTTCTCCTTGTTGAGTATCCCTTTCCGATTTTGGTGTCTCCCCCAGTTATCTGTTGTCCTCTTTCTCCTATTCTGTGGCCTGTATCGCCGTTCTCTTTTTCCCTTCTGAAATCTCTCTTCCTACTTCACCCCTCGTTTGGGATAATGTATTTCTATGTCTGAACGCCCAGGGAGCACCTCTCTTACAGAAATTCTGAGCATCTTTGGGCTGCAACAGGAAAGTTCATATGTATTGAAAAAGCACTCTCAGCGATTGATGTGATTATTTCATCACTTCTCCCGCTTTTTTTTTATTGGAAAGCATACTGTGATTGGTCACTTTTCTGAACAGTGCTTGGGCAAATGGGTTTTCCTAGCCAACTCTGCCTGGGGATCTCCTTTTGGAGGGGAGGGTTTTCCATGATGCCAATGAGCAAACTATGTGAATTCTGCGTGCGGTAATTTGTGCTGATATGCCCTGTGGATTTTAGGGTGGATGAGAGATCTGGCAGAGATCTCTCCCAACCCAGCTAGTGTGCTGAACACTCACAGTAGGGATTCTGTGGAATTGGGAAGAATATGCTGTGGATGCAGTATTCCCTTGTGGCCAGGATAGTTTAGATCAGGCTCCCCTCTGCTTGGCTGAAGGATAGAGCAGTAGTTTTCTTTAACTTGTTAGGAAGATGCCTTTCCTTTTAAGAACCAAGAGGGTGTTGAATTGACATCATGATTGTCTGTTGATACTATTTGTGCATAAGTGCCTGGGAACCGATGCAGTGTGTGAATACCCATTGTCATTGCAGGTAAATGTCTTATTTCCCCCCCCACACACACTTTATGGTCAAATTTATACAAATAGTCACACTAGTGATAAACTGGTGTGAGGAGAGTCAGGCCCCTATAGTGTCATTGGGAAATGACCCTTCACAGGGACTCAGTGTTGATAATAGGATACTTTATCCTATGTAACTTTGAACAACAGTCACTGGTTCACATGTGGTTTAGTCTGTTAACAATGGCAGTTCAGGGACCTAGAAACAAGCTTGTGTGTGCAAAGACTCCAAGGACAGAAGAGGCAGGGATGCTGAGCGATTCTTAAACTACTAATTTCACTCATTTCGTGTACCCCTGGTATATGTTTGAGGGTTGTTAGACAGATGATGCATTTCTGCTGTGCATTATTTTTCTGTGCACTAAGAGGAGTTCTGTCCTCAGGCAGGCTGTCTAGTACCTTTCACTGAATGACCTTTTAAAAAAAAATCAGAAACTTGTGTTCTACCATTTATCACAGCATAAATAAAAAAAAAGTTAGGTGCATATAGATGGAAGTTATGAGAGGCAATATCAAGATAATGGGGCAATTGTTTTAAATAATAATAATAAAAAAACTAGGACTGCTGTCTTAAATTGGATTTAGGCAGGAATCCCAGCTCAGTCAGTTTATTGTTCAGCAGCTATTTTTGAATACAAGTTTTTGTCCTGATGTATTTCTAATTACATCATGAATATTCTAAAGATGACTTGATCCATTTCTTTAACAGTTATCCCTTTTTGTCTGCCTCTGTTACAAAATGCAGAACTAAAATTACTGACTAACACTCCCAGATAAATAGCATCTTAATTACTATTTACAAAAGAAATCCAAAGAATAGACAATAGTGTTATCAAGTACAGTTGTATTTTGAATATTCTGGGCTTGATGTGAAGTGTATTCATAGCCACTCTAATTCTTAAAAGCTATTCCTGAATGGAATGTGAAGAAAATGGGTCTCTCTCTCTTTGTACAATAAGTTTATAAGGACACCTTTTTTTTTTTTTTTTTTTTTAAAGTGGCTATGTAAGTGTTGTGCTTGGCTGAGAGCATAGGGAAACTTTCTCAGATGAGAATGTATCCACTCAAGTCTTCAGAAGACTAGAGATTATCAACAAGACTTCAGTTTTAAAATCAGATTATTAATAACAAACTACACTGTAAAAATAGAACCAAGACTCAACTCTCTGTATCACTTACTATTTGTTTGAGTTCATGCTTGTGTAAATTCAAAACATGGTCTCTTGTTTTTTCTAGCCTCCTACAAGCTTTTGACCTTAGCCACCTCTTGCCAAAGGTTTTGGCAAAAAGGAAATATACTAGTAATCTGACCAGAATATGCTAATTTGTTGGAGGTATTTTTTTGTTTGTTTGTTTTTTGTCAGATCAGTACTGTCAATCAGAAGCCTTATGTAAAGTAGACTACTGTGTAGCTTGCAGAGGTGCAAAGGAAAAGCGTATTGGAAGTGGAGGATCTTATCAGTGCTGAAAATATGGGGATGAGTGTGGGAGTGATGCTTTCAATAAAGAACAGCATTTGGAATCAATATATTTGGCTTCATTGCAGTCATTGCTTATCCGTGTTCAACAAGTACATAATGCTATTCCAAATAATTTCTAAATAGTTATGTTAGTGTTTTTTGACATGTTTGCTTACTTGCCTTAGGGCAATACCACATCTTGGATTGTTTAAGAGTGTTAGGGGTAATTACAGCAATTTAATAACCTTATTTAGACAGCACATACTTTTGTGGGATACAATGCATTGCTTTATAAAGATGAATGCAGTAAATACAATTATCACTTTGAAACTTGATGCTTGAAACATTCTTTGCTGAAAGACACAAAGCTGTTTGCCATGTCTGAAATGCACTCTGTAAATGTTTTCAAGACAGCATGGAAGTTAATTTTACTGAACTGGACTACAAAACTGAATAAATGGGATTCTTTGCAAATGTACATAACTGATGACTGAAAACATTAACTTCAGTTTATTCAATTAGAGTTGACAAGACCTTGGGGGAGGCAGAGCAGCCTATACTCTAATGACTTATAGTAGTCCAAGCATAGAAGAAATACTGTTAAATAGCAGTGAAAATTGAGTTTATTTTATTAGTTTTAGAGGCCATCTGGAAAATCTGTTTTTCTTTCTTATAAGCAGTTTAGTTTGACAGCGCAGTGTTAACTAGACCAAAACTAGGTAGCTTGGTAGCTTTGGGCCAGATTGAGGCCAATGCAGGGGAGATTAAAGAGGTGAAAGGTTCCCCTTTAGTTCCTTTCACCTACTACATGTACCATGGATAGTGGTGCAAAAGAATATCATCTCCATGTCTTGTGATATTTCTTAAGGCATCCAGAACCATAGATCACTGTGTTTCTCTCTCTGAGGTGGTGGGTGAGACTTGCTGGTGCTAAACTCGGAGAGAGATGTTCCCCAGTCTTTTAGCCATCCCAGGCAAGCTTCTCAGGACTCTGCCAGCCCTTACTTTGTCTCACAAGTTAACACTTGGTATACCTCAGTTCCTGAACTTCCCAGAAGTGTCCCTCTGTAGTGTTCAGCCCCCTATCACTGGACACTCACAGTAATTGCCAAGTCCACTGCCTCCAAAGTGTACACACAAGCTTACTTGATTCAACTGAGAAGGCACACTCTTCTTAATATCATAGTGCTGAGGCTATGTCTAAGCAGCAAAGGAAAACCCATGGCTGGCCTGTATCAGCCAACTTGGGCTCATGGAGCTTGGGCTGTGGGGCTCTTTCATTGCTGTGTAGACTTCTGGGCTCAGGCAGGAGACCGAGCTCTAAGATTCTGTGGGGCGGAAGGGTCCCAGAGCTCAGAGTCATGCCTGAGCCCAGAAGTCTACTCAGCAATGAAACAGCCCCGCAGCCCAAGCCCCATGAGCCCGAGTTGGCTAGCAAGGGCCAGCCGTGGGTTTTTCTTTGCTGCATAGGCATACCCTGAGATGACTTTATAGTAAAAGGAGAATAAATTTAATAAACAACAGTTTCAAGTGAGTATTGAGTAAGAATAATGGAAACACAGTAATGGTTACAGACAGGGCCAGCTCCAGGCACCAGCTTAACAAGCAGGTGCTTGAGGCGGCCAAGAGAGAGGGGCGGCATGTGCGGCGATTCAGGGGCGTCAGGTCCCTCACTCCCTCTAGGAGCGAAGGACCTACCGCCGAACTGGCATCGCCGATCGCGGCTTCCCCCCTCCCCCCCCCCCAATTGCCGCCGCTGGTCGCGATTGCGGCTTTTTTGTTGTTGGTTTTTTTGCGTGCTTGGGGCGGCAGAAATGCTGGAGCCGGCCCTGGTTACAGATATAACATAAGTATAACACACTTCTAAAAGACTAAGGCCTGTTAAAAGTTATGCTTAGACCTTTATTCATGGTAAGTTTCTCATCTAAAGCAACCTCTTTCATGGATGCAAGAAGTGCTGTCCTTTTTGTTTCCTCAGTGATGGGAAAAGAAACCCCTTCTTATCCTTCCTGTAGTCCAACAAACCTTCAAAAGGATATGCTTCAAAGTGTACCTCCAGAAAAGATATTTGTTCCCCACTGCTCTGTGCTCTGGTTTGGTGAAGCTATGCTGTTTACAAGGCCTCCTATTAACTTGTTTTGCCTGTACTTCCACTGTATTTGACTTATCCTGACTAATTTACATAAGAGATCTTGGCAGATAGGTAAATCAGTATTCCTTTGTCTGGGAGAACTTTGTAACTAGGCAGGGTTGATAAACACAGTTTAAACATTGGTAATACGTCTATACAATTTCTTGAATGATACCCATATGTACATCTCGTAATGCTTATATGATGCGATCTTCTATTAGCCTTTACAGTGGTGTGAGACAAAGTCAGACAGCAGCAAGTAGACCTGCTGGTTCCATTAATCCACAAAAGAGCCTTCTGGAAGGTAAACGCTAAAAATCAAAAGCTACTAAAGGTACAACACCTCAGTGAAAACTATTTATATGTGAAATTAGAGCTTCCAAAGTTCATTCACTTATTCATTTTCTGCACAAAAGGCTTTCCTTCAAAAGATGAATTAGTGTGGGGTTTTGTTTTGTTTATCTTCAGATAACTCAAGTGGCTGAGCACAGCTGCCTGAAATTCTTTTAAAAAAATACACACATTTAGGCATGGAAACTTTAATCCACAAATACACTTCAGAAAAGTTATGAACAGTGAAAAGTGGGTTGTATAGAAACTCTTGTGACTTTAAATATAATGGTTGCTAATAATTACTTTAGGGTTTCAGACACTAGCATAGCCGTAGTTCCAAATTGGATGCAACACAGTGACAAACTGGTAGCCTTGCATTTTTGAACCCATTGAAGGGAACCCATTACCCTTATTTCTGTGTTATTTAGGGTGTTCACACTCTTGATCAGCAAGAACATTCCTTCTAAATCAGTGCCAAAATTGTCAAACCAAATAATTGCCCTCTATTCTGAGGGTTGGTATTTAAAATAAAATAAAATCTCGTATGTGACATAAGCACTGCATTGTAATATCCATTCGTACATGTAGAAAATTACTTTTTAAGAGGCACAGATACTGAATTGATAGCAGACCTCTCACAAACCTGTGAACAGTCAATGGGAACCAATAATACAAGCAGCAGACTGTGACAGTGGCCAAATATTGCTCTAATATTATAAACATTCTTAGATAAAACTCTGAACTGTTTTTTACAGCATGCATGGACTCTTGTATTTGACTTCTTGTGAATATTTATATAAGCACATTTTTACAGACGTTTTTGTGGGGAGACAATGTCAAACATAACTCCTGCTGCTCTGTATTAGAGTTGTATGCAGCCATCTTAGAAGCTTTGTGGATATAGAAGTCATCTAGTTAACCAGCTGAAATATTACCACATCACAAAATATGACTAGCTAATTAAGAACAGGGAATAATTGATGGAAGTCATGGTGAATAGTTTGTAAGCAATCCATAGGCTGACTTATGTATAGACAAATTGAGTAATGAGCAGATGAGCACTTTTCTGTATACAGATTTTTAACATTTTTTTAAAATTAATAATGAATAATTCACCCAGCTCTAGTGAACATTTCAAATTGTATAAATGCAGGGCTTTTCAGTTAAGAAAGGTTACATACCTACATATCACTGAAGGAGGTATCTTATCTGATGCATTAAGAGCTGGATATCCAACAAACGCTAATTATGGATCAGATACTGAGAGCCTTATGTGCCCTAAATAGCACCTTACTCTGCATTTAAGTAAGGTACAATTCAACATGAGTAAGAGGGGCACAATCTGACCCTATGTTGGTTTAAAATTGACATCAGTCTGGTTTCCTGTAGGGAAAAGGCAGTGTGTTGAACATTTAAAGTTTTGCTGGTAATTACCAAGTAGAATCACCCATAAAAGTTGTTTTTTCAGCTAGCTGCAGGTCAAAGCAAGTAGATGACTTTAAAGATCCTTGTGCAGCAAGGCCATTACTGAGATGTTTGTATTAGTTGCTAAGACTAATGTAGTGCTTCAAATCAAAGTAACTTTTAACATCAAGGAACTGTAATCGTGCATTCCTGCGGTGTATGTATGTGCTGATGCCATAAAAATAATTAATACTTTGCAGTACCTTTCATCTGATGATCTGAGTGCTTTATAGAGAGCTTGGGTCATATATTGGCAGCTTTGGTTTGTTTCCTTCTGTTTCATATGGCTATGCTTGTCAGAAGGGGAGGGGAAGAAAAGTTGAGAGAGGGCAGTACTCGTTGTTCCATTTTTGTCCCAGGAACAGTTAAATACCAGTTGAACACCTTCCTTACTACCTGGCAAGCTGCTGAGTTATAACTTTTGTACATCATAGAAAAGAAAGTTGCAGAGGGGGAGCAAGGGGGCCCAGGGGAAATAACTGCCTTGTAGGGGAGACCTGAGACATCTTCAGAGGGAGGCTTTTTGAAAATATTTGCCATTTAGGAAAGCGGTGCATGTGTTTGCATTTTAATTGTGCCATACTGAACTCCAGGGCCTGATAACCTATGTTAACTGGTCATAATGCTGACAATTTGTGGACTTACTGTGTAAAAGACTATTTAACATATAACCTCAGACTAGTCCACTAGCGTTGTGTAAGAGAAGTATGAGATAATTAGTCCAGTATGTAGCTTTTCTTTTTCTATAATGTATAATACTCTGGTGCAGTGAAGAATTCTAATATCCAGAGGCCAGGTATAATGCTAGATGCTGCCACACACAGTTATATCTCCGTGTACATTTTCCAGAAGGCTGACTTGAAGGGGAAGCAGGGCCTCCTCAGTCAGGAGTGATGCTGTTTTATGATAGGCTTTGCTGCCTCCTGGGAACTAATCTAAATGTCAAGGCATACTTCTCCTCTCAGAATAACAAACTGAATTTGAACCAGCTTTCCCAAGGAAAAACAAAACAAAACAAGAGTACGGAGCATACCTAAAAACACAGATATCTGTAAGGGAAGCAAGGTAATAAAGTAAACTCATGTCAAAAAATACCTGTTAAAATAATGTAGAATTCAAAATATGGCTAGTCAAGCATCTGCAAAATAAATAACACTGTCTCTTTTGTGTACAAAGGTTACAAGTGTTTCTACTGTGTTGCAGATCATAGTTATCAAGTTGGAGAATGTTGCCAAATTAAAGGTTTCACTGTTGGGTGGATAATGCCAGCAGTGGGCTGAGACCAGGAGTCGGAGTGTTGTGTAAATAGTGGAGAAGAGAGATCCCAATATTCAGTATTTTTCTTCAAATAGAAGCACTTACAATAATTCATTTTGTGCAGAGCACCCTTTGTAAACTCAGGATGTCTTACACTGAAAAGTAAAGACCTGTATAGCCCTTTACAGTCAAACTATATCAGATCTCTGATCTCCAAGCCTGACAATCTAACTGAAACTAGGATTTTCCAGTGACAATAGACCACATATTAAGAAATAAATCTCAACATTTGCCAACAGTTAAATATGGTATCTAATACTGTTTTATGTTCTCTTCCATTATGGATAGGGTTAAATGGATTGTATCTCATTATTTGAAGGGAACTGTTGGCAAATGCAGAGGTTTTTTGACTGCTGAAATTCTAAATAATATTTTACAGTAATACTTTAAAATCAGTCCCAAATTTTGAACCTAAATCTCCTGTAAGCACGGGATTGCACTTTATTACGGTTTACCTCAGAAGGGTAGAGTAATAACAAAATGGTGGGAAAAACCTGTATACATGAGATTTTTGCAACAGTTAAGTGCACGCTGCAATATAAGAACAGTTTGAAAAATAGTTATAGCATTCCTAGATCTTTTTTTTTTTTTCCCCTGCTGAAAGGGTGGGCATGGGAGGAGGCGATAGCTCCGAGGATCCTTCTTTCTTTTCCTAACTTTTTGAACCAACTTCTAGCACACATGTCACTGGCTCAGTCATATGTCCATCATCCCTCTGGATGATTAGAAATGGAGAGTGAACTCCTGTGAGGCTTGACTGACCCTGCTCTTTAACCAGCTAGAGACTGCTGTTTAATTCTGGGGGAATGCACATCCCTTATCTCAGGGTTCTCAACCTGTGGTCCCTGGACCTTTTGAGGTCTGCAGACTATGTCTAAGGGGTCTGTGAAAGGTTGTTATTATGCAACAGTGGTTTTCAACCTGTGGTCTGTGTACTCCTGGGGGTCTTCAGATTATGCGTAAGATTTCCAAAGGGGTCTGCACCTCCATTCGAAATTTTTTTGGTGCCAGCAAATGAAAAAGAGTTAGAACCACTGCTTTATCCCCTATGGTCTGCCTGCATAACAAATCTACTGCTCTCATCCCAGATAGAATAAAGCACTAGAAATCAAACCAGATAATCTTCCATTAGATACTGAGTGCTACTTCTGACCAAAAGAAATTCCTACATTTTGATAGAACTATATAGCTTCGGTGCTGCTGAAAGATTAAAAAGAGGGTTACCGAAAAGGACCGAGTTGGCATATTGCTGCTCTTACTGTCCTTATCAGAGTCCATTTGAGAATCATTATTTTAATCTGTTTATACACATTGGTATTACACAGATGTATATAGCTGTTTGATTGTATAGGTCTTCTCTTAAGCAAAGATATTTAAAAGCACCTCAAAGTTAGGTGTCCAAACTCCAGTGCAATTAATTGAAAAGCCCTGCCTTAAATTTTGTAGTAGGTTCAGAGTTCATAAATTTTGTGTCTGAGAGCTGTCTAAAAATTTAAGAGCAGGAACCAAGCTAGATAACCTTTGTATGCACTATCACACTTTATTTGCCAATTTAAGGAGTTCTGAAAATATATAATTGACATAACACACAAATGTACACAAAATATGAAAGCAGCAACTATGAGAACTTTCCTTTATTCAGGATAAAGTGATAAAAGCCCAAGTAACTCTTTGAAATCAAGACATTATATTCTTAGATTATTCCCATCCCAGTTTTAACACGAATGAGACAAAATTACCAGAGAGCTTGTTTTTACTTGCTTTGCTTTTATTTTGTGTGGATCTGAAATGTGAACACTTTCCAAATTGGAGACAGTTAGCTCAGTGTGATCAAGCCAAAATAACAGTAATAGTTAATATAAAACTCATAGCTTGTACACTAGAATGTAATGTTTAAAATTGAATGATTCTTATCATGGTTATCAGTTTTTTTGCATTTCCCTCCTCTTCTTTGAGAATATAAAATCAGTGGTGTGTTTTTTTTTCCATGTATCAAATACTTTTTATGGACACCTTCACCCGCATAATATCCAATTGCTTAAGCCAACCACAGAGTTGATGTGTAAGGTAGTGCCAGTTAGGCAGTGTTAAACCTCCTTGGTGTCTCAATGTGTAAAATCTAAACTGATGTAATTTACATGCCAAATAGCTGGAAGAAGGCTTTAATTTAAAATAACCCCTCCATTCCCTGCTTTACACACTGCAGAGCAGAACAAAGATGTAAATTAAAGTACAATAATGGGATAGTAATGGGGAAAATAAATACAAAATACTCTGTATAAAGGGTCTCATTTACACCACGTTACATCACTTCTACATTTGACCATAAGGCAATAATTAATTATGCTCTTACTGTATGGGATCCACAAAAGTTATTGGAGGTATCTGTGCAAAACTCTTAAAGTGTTTTGAAAACAATGAGAGTGGTGTTTGACACTATTCTGTGTTGGGTTGGGTTTTTGCCCTCATTGTCTCAATTAATAACTTGTTAATGTTCATCACTTCCCTGTCTGCCCACCCCTGGTTTAGCTAAATTGATGGCAGAGCACTCTCTGGTCGACCCCGGTACTCCAGCTCTACAAAAAGAGTAAGGTAAGTTGACCGGAGAGTGTCTCCCGTCGATGCAGCGCAGTGAAGACACCAGGATAAGTCGACCTAAGCTACGTCGACTCCAGTTAAATTATTCATGTAGCTGGAGTAGCGTAACTTAGGTCAAATTACCCCCATAGTGAAGACAAGCCCAGAGATTCCCTCACAAAATGTCCCTTTCAACAGAAGGATAATCTAAGCCTAGGTGGTAACAGAATTTCAGTGTTAGAATTTCCTAACTTTTGTGATCTTCAGTTCCAGACTAGTTGGACACTGTCACTTTCTTCTATTCATCAAACTTACAATATATATACTTCAGAAAAGACAAAACTTAAATGCATGTCTCATTCATTATGAGTTTTTGTTTGTTTTTGTTTTTTCATTCTTGATAACCACTCACGATGGAAGTAAGGCTTACTTCTAACACATTTCTCTGAAACTCCATTGTGGCTATGTATAACTGAATCAAAAAGGAGAGAGTGGAAAATTGTTCTATATACATAGCAGGATTTCTCCTTAATCAAATGTTTGTTATTTGAGCACAAAGTTTTGTATAATATTAAACATGATATCGTGTTACAACTCTTCAATTTAAAGACAGCATTGGAGGTGAGGAAAAGTAGAACATGTGATGGGTTAGATCACAGAAACCCCCTTGGAAACTGCCAACTGATGTTCCAAGACTACTTCTGCCCCTGCTTTCCCTGCCAGCCTGGGACTCCAGCACCCTGTCTTGTTGAGCCAGACATGCCAGTCTGCTCCAACACAGACCCAGAGTCTGAACCACATGTCCCAAAGCTGCAGACGTTGAAAGCAACTTACAGAAGTGTTCTTGTCTTTAACACTCAGATGCCCAACTCCCAATGGGGTCTAAACCCCAAATAAATCTGTTTTACCCTGTATAAAGCTTATACAGGATAAACTCCTAAATTGTTCACCCTCTATAACACTGATAGAGAGAGATGCACAGCTGTTTGCGCCCCCCCTCCAGGTATTAATGCATACTCTGTGTTAATTAAGAAGTAAAAAGTGATTTTATTAAATACAGAAAGTAAGATTTAAGTGGTTCCAAGTAGTAACAGACAGAACAAAGTGAATTACCAAGTAAAATAAAATAAAACACGCAAATCTATGTCTAATAAAACTGAATACAGATAAAATCTCACCCTCAGAGATGTTTCAATAAGTTACTTTCACAGACTGGATGCCTTCCTAGTCTGGGAACAATCCTTTCCCCTGGTACAGCCCTTGTTCCAGCTCAGGTAGTAGCTAGGGGATTTCTCATGATGGCTGCCTCCTTTTCTCTGTTCCACACACTTATATATCTTTTGCATAAGGTGGGAATCCTTTGTCCCTCTGGGTTCCTACCCCCTCCCCCCCTTCTCAATGGAAAAGCACCAGGTTAAAGATGGATTCCAGTTCAGGTGACATGACCACATGTCACTGTAAGACTTCATTACCCACTTGCCAGCACACACGTATACAGGAAGACTCACAAGTAAAACAGAGCCATCTACAGACAGTTGCCCTGGTTAATGGGAGCCATCAAGAATCCAAACCACTATTAATGGCCCACACTTTCCATAATTACAATAGGCCCTCAGAGTTATATTTTATATTTCTAGTTTCAGATACAAGAGTGATACATTTATACAAATAGGATGACCGCACTCAGTAGATTATAAGCTTTGTAATGATACCTTACAAGAGAGCTTTTGCATGAAGCATATTCCAGTTACATTATAGTCATACTCATCAGCATACTTTCATAAAATCGTATAGAGTGCAACATCACAGAACACCCCACTATTGGACTACACATGAAATTCCCTTAAAATGACAGTCACACTGTGCATTCTTCCTAAGTAGGCAAAGCTAGCCCTTGATTTCAGTACTAGAAGTAGAGAGAAATATTATGCTATTAAAAATCCTACCTTCATTTTAAAACAATGGTGACACATGGGAACTACAGACCAGTCAGCCTCACTTCAGTCCCTGGAAAAATCATGGAGCAGGTCCTCAAGGAAACCATTTTGAAGCACTTGGAGGAGAGGAAGGTGATCAGGAACAGTCAATGTGGCTTCACCAAGGGCAAGTCATGCCTGACCAACTTGATTGCCTTCTATGATGAGATAACTGGCTCTGGATATGGGGAAAGTGGTGGATGTGATATATCTTGACATTAGCAAAGCTTTTGATGTGGTCTCCCACAGTATTCTTGCCAGCAAGTTAAAAAAGTATGGATTGGATGAATGGACTATAAGGTGGATAGAAAGCTGGCTAGATTGTCAGGTTCAATGGGTAGTGATCAATGGCTCAATGTCTAGTTGGCAGCCAGTATCAAGCGGAGTGACCCAGGAGTCGGTCCTGGGGACGTTTTTCTTCAAGATCTTTAATGATCTGGATGATGAGATAGATTGTTCCCTCAGCAAGTTCACAGATTACAGTAAGCTGGGAGGAGAGGTAGATACACTAGACAGTAGGGATAGGGTCCAGAGTGACCTAGACAAATTGGAGGATTGGGCCAAAAGAAATCTGATGAGGTTCCAGAAGGACAAGTGCAGAGTCCTACACTTAGGACAGAAGAATCCCATGCACCGCTACAGGCTGGGGACCGACTGGCTAAGCAGCAGTTCTGCAGAAAAGGACCTGGGGATTACAGTGGATGAGAAGCTGGATATGTTGACAAGAAGGCTAATGGCATATTGGGCTTCATTAGTAGGAGCATTGCCAGCAGATTGAGGAAAGTGATTATTCCCCTCTATTCAGTACCGGTGAGGCCACATCTGGAGTACTGTGTCCAGTTTTGGTCCTCCCACTACAGAAAGGATGTTTACAAATTGGAGAGAGTCCAGCGGAGGGCAATGAAAATGATCAGGGGGCTGGGGCACATGACTTGCAAGGAGTGGCTGAGGGAACTGGCCTTGTTTAGTCTGCAAAAGAGAAGAGCGAGGGGGGATTTGATAGCAGCCTTCAACTACCTGAAGGGGGGTTCCAAAGAGGATGGAGCTAGTCTGTTCTCACTGGTGGCAGATGACAGAACAAGGAACAATGGTCTCAAGTTGCAGTGGGGGAGGTCTAGGTTGGATATTAGGAAACACTATTTCACTAGGAGGATGGTGAAGCACTGGAATGGGTTACCTAGGGAGGTGGTGGAATCTCCATCCTTAGAGGTTTTTAAGTCCTGGCTTGACAAAGCCCTGTCTGGGATGATTTAGTTGGTGTTGGTCCTGCTTTGAGCATGGGTTTGGACTAGATGACATCTTGAGGTCTCTTCCAACCCTAATCTTCTATGATTCTAAGATATGATCCTTTCTTATATATTGTGCTGTTTCTCTTCTCACCTTCAAGAAATCCTCTCAGTACAGATAAGAATTACTGAGACAGATTAACATATTAGGAAAATTTAGCCATAATACCTTTAAGGCTGGCTGAAAAGGGAGTTGCCATCTCCTGTGGAAAAACAATCCAATGCAATGTTAGTAGCATGGCAATAGTTGTATAGCTTGTCAAAGTGTAAAAAAGAAGTAGACCCCATCGGTACTGGCTTTGTTTGGGCTGCGATTCCCTCTAAATATTTAAGTCTCCATTCCTGATCCAATGAGATGTTTCCTTCTGTGCCATTTTTGTTCTTTCCTGCAGGCTTAGCTGAAGTTTTACCCTGGTTGGTTGATGAGTAATGTTCTATAATGCTTGGTTTGGAAAAAAAAATCTCATGTTCTCACATACATCTGATAACTGCCAGGGAAGAAGGGATAACAAACATGCAAACAAACTTTACCTGACAAAGCTGCATGAAAAGAAATGTTAACCCAATAGAGGTTAAGGATGCCAATAGGTACATGAGAGGAAACTGACCAAAACAACGATTGCAGAGAAAGACTGGAATGCTTTCATAAAATATTGTATAAAAATGCTTGAATAGACATTGTCTCAATGCACTTGTAACACATAACTCCGCAACTAATAAGGCAGTACACTATCTCAGCAAATTCTGCCATGTAAGTGTAGAGTATAACTTAAAAGTACCTCTGATAAGGCAGAATGGACAAGTGGCCTCAGATTAGATCAACCTAGGTAAGCCTAATACTTAGGGGTGTTCTGTACTTTTTATTTCTACTTAATATTATTTTTAAGTCTTCTTTGTCTAGGATTGTCTTCACAAAAGTCACTATGGCCTGCCTTCAAAGACAAAAGTATCTGTTAGTGGTACCTTACCTGAAAGGCAGCCATAGAGTAAAACACTGCCCCAGCTTAGCAGGAACAGCTGGGATTCTGGCTGTGGCTAATAAGGTGCCAGAGCAAACAATGATCAGTTGAGGCAGGGATTTCCCTACCCGCCCCCTTGAATTTCCCCAACACCCCACTCACCCAGTTTTTTGAACAAGTTACATGCAGTGTTGCCAATTTAGTGATTGTTTGGAAATTTGAATTGAAATTGAAACATTAATACACACTTTAAAAGCATATAAAGTGTATGATAAAATACGTGTATCTGAAAAACTATAATAGATTTGAAAAGTATGAACGTAGACTAGCTTCCTTATACAACTGTTTTTTTATGACAATGTCAGTGCATTCATTTCAGTGATGTTGGCCAACCTAATAATTTCAAATTATGATTTGTAAGCAAAGTCTAAATGAGCTTTCCCTGACATTCACACCTAATCTACTTATGTATCTAGCAGAGTTGTGTTGCCCAAGTGATAGATTTTGGCTGGGGTTGGGTTACAAATCACTTGGATGTGGGGGGTAATAAAATGTTGTTGTTCTTATTGTACGAGTAAAGGGCAGTAGAACTGTACTTAGCCTGTGCTGGTTGAGAGCATCAAGAGAGAGGGTGGGGACAGGTGTTTTGCTTGATGGTCTACCTAAGTCACAAGTACTATTTGACCTGCCCCTCTCCATTGTTTAAAGACAGAGCTGATTAGGCTCCATAGATAGGCTTCTGTTTTGTTAAGTGACCACTTCAGCTGAAATCACAGATAATGAGGTCTAAGTGCTTAGGCCTGCTGTGGGAGAGTGTTTCTGTGGAAGACACAGCCCAGTCTGCACTAGCAGTGAGGTTCCCACACTGAGAGCTCAGCTGAAATCACTGAGAGCTGGGTAGAAACTCAAGAGACCAACTCACAGAGGGTACAGTGGCAGGTGGCAGCAGAAGGTGATGGTGCAGGGCCATTGGCAACAGAGCAATGGAGTGAAGGGTGGCACAACAATTAGTGGCCAGAGTGAACAGTGAGCAGCTAAAGGAACGAGCAAGGTGCCTTCTTTCCCCCCACCTGGGAGGTGAACTCATGTGAAAGCACCTCTGAACTCTGAGTCTCCACTGACCAAGGACAACACCAGTGAGTGTTAATGAGGATGTTATGAATGCTGGAGACACAACACAGTTCATACAAACAAACATGGCTGTGGAATCAAACTTTCTATTTAAGCAAGAGAGACCACACAAACTGGAGGCCAATGTTAAGTGCATTGTCACTTGTTCATCCTGAAGTTGAACACTGGTTCTGAACAAGACCAGCAAATGCTCACTATTTTTCTGCAAGAAACTCAGCTGATTGGCTAGAAGCATGTGGTGCAACAGTGAAAGACTCAACAGTTGAAAAAGTGAAGAACTCTCTCACCACGTTCAAAAAATTTGCATACATGGCTGAAGAATGCACCAATGCAAATGATCATTAGGTATTAAATCATTGTGTACGTTATCATGATGTCAGTGGTAGGCCAGTAGATGTATTTCTAGATGTTCAAGTTATAGAAGACACATCGGCTGCCTCTGTGACAACCCACATCTTAGAAGAGCTAAATGCTTGTCAGTTGGACCCCAAACAGATGGTGCTTGTGCATTTGATGGAGCTGCAAACTTCTCTGGAAGACATGGTGGAGTACAAGCTTTGCTAAGAGAAAAGTGTAACCCTAATCTCTCCTATACACATTGCTACTCCAACTAGCACTAGTACGAGCTGCAGATTCTTCAAAAGACATTTAAAAAGCTATACATTTAATGTCTTCATTATATTCTCTTTTCAGCAAGAGTACAAAAAGACTGAATATCTTGGAAAATATAGAAGATACACTGAGACTGAAGTTCAAATTAGTCCAACCTGGGAAAACCCTCTGGCTTTCTCATGAGCGATCCTTGGCTGTTGTCTTAAAATTACTCCGGCTGTTATTACTGGCTTTGGAAAGTATCTACCAAGATGGGATGGATCTAAGTAGTGAGGCTGGTGGATTACTTTTGCTACTACGTTCAGAGAAGACTATTGCCATTCTCTCTCGTAAGTCTACTGTTGAAACCACTTGGGTCATTAAACAATGCCATCCAGGCATCTGCTACAACAGTCCAGCAATAGAAGCTACATTTGTATCAATCAGAGATCGATCTATTGAAAAAGTACTGGAAGAAGCAAAGACTTCAGTCCAGAAGTTGATTCATGAAGGCATTTATATTGAATCCTTAAGTGAAGAGGACAAGAAGTGTTTGTTAAGACAACTGAAAAAGTACACAGACTTGATTCTTAAAAATCTACAACAGCGACTTCTAGATTCTACTCAACCTCTATGTAGCTTTTACAGATCCCTATCCTATAAAACACCAACAGTTAGTGGAGTGAGGCTCTACCAGCAATGGGGCTGCCATGTGCTCAGGACAGAATAGAGAATTTGAACACAGAGTGGAATATCATATAATGAATGAATGAAAATTTGACTTCAACTTCTTTTTTATCATCACTAGTGGCTCGACCCGATCTTTATGCTATGTTTCCTGGGATGAAAGAAGTAGGAATTCATCACTTGCTACTCGCAGTCACAAAAGCTACAGTTGAGCATTCTTTTTCATCATTGAATAGAACTTTGTGTTCTGAAAGAAGTCGCCTTCTGCCTGATCAATGAGCATATCAATTAAACGAATGGAAGTACCGGACACATGAGAAGCCATCAAAGATGAACGTATTGCATGTGATGATTTTAAAACATGAGTTAAATCTAATAAAATGGTCATGAAACATTTTTCAGTTTTTATTATATTGCCATACAGCCTACCTTCACCCTCACGGTCTGTCCTGATCCTCTCTCCCCTGCCCCCTATGTTCAAACACCACCACCCATAATTTCAATTCCTGGGGAAAACACTGAGTTGAGGTGACAGGAATTGAGGATTGGGTTTTTTTTTGTTTTTTGGGTTTTTTTTTTTGTTTGATTTTTGTTCCCCTTCAGCATTTGTTTCTACTCATAGTGTCCTAGGAATATTTACATTTGAATATATATTGCTGTAAAAACAGTATAATGGACAGATTAAGGTAAGGCTTGTTTGTTTTTTGTCTCATGCTAAGCTTTTGTAAGGGACTGGCTCAGGACTGTGCAATTACCTCTCTTCCCCCTCCCCCCCCTGGCTCCCTCAGGAATGAAGGACCATCATAAACCTCACCACCACCTGCTCCAAGTGCAAGGGTAATTCTCTCCCCTTGCTTTCTCTAACATAAATGCACAGGTGTGTATAAACACACACACAAAATATATATTTATTAAAAATTTCAACTCTCCACTGCACAGGAGAGGAAGTGAGAACACATATATGACAAATGTGCAGTCACATCACTAAATTCACTACAGGAAATGCTTGGATACTATGGCGAAGTAAGGTTAAAAAAACCTATAGGACAGAGTTTATTATAAATTAGTTATTATAATTGTTACAAATAACAATTCTTGTTTTCAAGAATGTCACAAAAAGTGTAACTTTTTTTCAAATAGTCACGTACAATAGTCTTTACTTCTAATGGAAATAATATACATTAATAAACCTTATATATTTTTCCTTTTGGGTGGTTAGTATCACAATGGAAATTTTTGTTCATTATATTAACTGGTCTATCAGTCTCTTCCTGTTAAACTGAATCCCCAACAATCTCCTCTGGCGTTTAGATTTTTCCTTAGAGAATTTTTCATCCACATACACTCTAAACCAGCAAATGTTTCTGAAATCTATTAAGAGGACCACTTGAGGTGGTATCTGTTGGTTTCAAGAAGTACTTTTCTTCCCTTTGTAGTAGACAGGTTTTAATATATCCTGCATCTAGTGACCTAGGGCTGACTCTGTCTGCACTTACTTTAAAAAAGTGTGTGTGTATAGTGGGATAGGTAATGGGCATTAGTTTTCCAGCAATAAAATCCTAGTGGAGACAAGGCCCTGTAGTTCCTACCAGAAGGTAGCTAGGTGAAGTCAATGCTATTTCCCCATCTGTGACTGATTTAACCTAGCAATCATGTGGCAAAAACTACAGGTGCTTTGTCTCCACTAGGCTATTGCAGTGGGATACCTAATACTTGTATTCTTTTTAAAGGCAACAAGGGGATAACTAACAACCTCTCCACACACACTTTTTTTTTTCTCCCAGTAAAAGTATAGCCTAAGACTTTTAAAGGAAAACCTTAACTGCTTCTCTTCCTTCTCCTATTTGCTATTGTCTACTGATTACATGGATTGAAAGTCAAACAAAATGTGGAACTTTGGTGTAATAGCTGGTAAAATTTACTTGGCTTTGAGCTAATAGGACTATCCTCCTTCTTTGAATGAATAAAGAACATATGGATGGGCATTAGCATTCCTTACTTCCAGCAATGAGGCTGAACCCAAAACTCCAGCTCTAAAGAGTCCTAAATTTTGAATTGGCATGGCAGCTCATTTATTTTGATTTCTAACCAAGCACCTGTCTCAAGCTCCATGCTTTTATTAGTTTTTACTTTATACTGCAGTTAGGTTAAACTATACTATAATACATTTGGACTTGTCTTCATGCCTAATCAGTATTTTGAGCTATATCTGCTTTCTAACAGTTGCAAGACTAGATGAGGTGACTAACAAGTTCTTGAATTAATAATTTACATTGTCCACCACCAGGTAGATTCAGAAATATACGAACTATAGTTTATGCCAATATTACTTATTGTAATAAACAAAATGAATAAACAACCCAGGATGAGTGTCGTGTGATAACCATTGTAAGTCCTGTGAGGAAGCTCAAAGGACTACTGTATTTCAGAAATGTTTAAATGTACAAAACTATGTGAACATACAACTGCAAAGTAATGAATGTGGCAACTTAATCTCTTCTGAACCTCTGAAAAGAGACTATAGGATGGGCAAAAAGAGGAAAAGAACTGGTATTACAATGGAAAAGTTGAGGCCACTGGAACATTCTGGTATCTGGTACCATTCTAAATACAAATCTTCTGGGATAGGCTGAATCAGAGTAGTTCAATGACATCAAGGTCAGTAAGCCAGTTGCACTGTTAGGGGTGGCAGCGAGTCCCCTAGAAATAAAGTGGATCCTTTCCTGGCTCACAAAGGAAGAGAATGCTCAACAGAGAAGTTTACACTAATCTGAAACACAACCAAAACCAGGCAATATTTGCTGAACTGATCTTTACATATGATGGTGCCACACATGTGGCAACTGATATTTTTATACTATTGCTACTATTCATTACTTTTGTTGCGTGCCCCAAATTGTGCTTGGTGTCTCCCAAACACAAAACAGTTCCTGAACTAAAGAGTTCACAATCCACATTCAATTGAGGGTCCTAGACAGACAGAAAAGATTAAGAGGAAAGGGTAGAGAAAAGACCAGGGTAGCAATAAAATCACATTATTGGTAAGGAGGGCACGTACACATCCTGTGAGTCTGCTAACATACTTTTTAAAAATTGATCTTGTTTTTGCAAATGTCATCCAGTTCTGTGTTGGAAATTGAATAGGGCAAGGAAGGTGAATTGGTGAACTGGTTTGAGGAGGGTTTAATGATGTTCAATAGGAGCGGCATGGAAGAAGGCTCAGAAGTTAAAGTAGGAGAAGGGAACCAAAGGGTGCATAAAATGGCAGGGAAGAGGGATATTGAGAGGAGATCATTTGAAGGAAGAGGACTTCCAATGCAACAACAGGGAGCTTGAAATTGACATGCAGGGGAAGGGTGAGTCAGAGGAGAGAGATGAAGAGGATTGACAGGCTGTAACCAGTGTAAGATGTTTATCCAGACCCCTCTTCTTCTCTCCTCCCCACCCCCGCAGGTAGGGTTGCTACCATACTGAAATTAATGGAATGGTTCTTAAATTAAACAGTCCTACCTTAAGTGCTAGGGAAGTTAAAAGTCCCAGTCTATACTGGTCTTGTTGGATTTTAGTTCCTGTCAGGCATTTGTGACAGCAAAGGACAAGTTTAGGCCACTGGGAGCTGGAAGAATGGATCTGACACTGTGGCGCTACTCTTCAGGCGGAGGAGGTAGGTTGCCGCTGCATTTCAGGACTGTCAGCAGAGGTGATGCCTTTGTATCTGACTGGGCCGAGAGAGCAGTCCAAGGACAGAGTAGTTTCCTAAGTATCCCCACATTCTAGAACTGCACTGTCTAATCTCTTAAGCCTTGATGAGCAACTTGGATGTTTGTTTATCCTCATATTTCAAAACACCTTTTCTCACAGGAGAAAGTGCAATAAAGTGAGAGCCAGGAGACCATGAATTCAGTTTCACCTTTTCTACTGACTGAAGTAATCTATACATATCACAGCTCTTACTACTGAGCAAGGTCGTCTTGTCAGAGAGAGCAAATATCACTCCCTGCATTTTACAGGTAAGGTAACTGAGAGGATTCACAAGCTCACTTCTTCTGGTAGAGCTCTGAATAAAATTCTAGTTTTTAATATGGAAGAACCAAATCTTAGCCATACTAACTGACAAATCTGGTTTTGGTTATTCTATTTGTAACCCCTGCTTTAACTACTAATCCACAGTATCCTTCCTGATCCTGTATTAGAGTCCAGGAATCCTGTGCGTCTCATTCTACTGTTGTCTAGAAAATATTTGTGCACCACTGGCAAAGTATGTCACATGCCCCTCTAGTGGTTCACCATTGGAGGTCAGTAGTCTTATTGCTGCTTGTTCCATAACACACTGTATCGCTCAAAGTGCTCTCTACAGGTTAGATGATGATTTGAGGTCCTGTCCCTTCCAGGATAACTTGAGGCCCAATTCTTTCCCTTCAGGTCATTCTAAAAGGGACAGCAGGTTCACTAGACATTTTCCTCTCTTGTTTTGAATGTAGGCCTGCAGCCTAGTTGCTACTGTGTTCTGGACACAGTTCTCCTTTACTAAAACAGTAACATGGAGACAAAGTATAAAGAAAATAATTGTTGCAAAAAATGTTAATTTAAAATCTTAAGAATCTTCTGGTCACAAGTGAAGTCTGCCTCTTTTTTATAAACAGTCCTTAAAATGATAATTTTTTTCAGCCCAAAACAGATAAGTGATCCTTTTGCTTTTCTAACTTTATGCCTTGTGAACCCTAATAACCTGAGAACCCTTTGAGAGTGGTCATCATACATCTAACAGAATACTTTTGATTTTTATCACGGTGTGAGGGAAAATGTCGAAGTTTCAAAGTGTTTTAGTTTTTGTTATTTGGAATGTTACCTAACAATACCTATGGAAAAAATGTTGACCTGTTCTGGAACCACATATTGGCTACAAAGGAAGTATTTTGATTACATTGTAATAGCGTAAAATATATCCTCGATAATGTAAGGCAAAGGATATGGCCTCTTACTGTTTAATCTTGTTGGCCATCATCCAGAGCAGGAAATTTTCTCTGGGAGAGCTATGGTATCCAGTAACTTAAAAAGTAATATATTTTCAGACACTAGCTTCACTTCACACTGCTTTCTAAATTAGACTGTCATTGCAGAGAACAAAATTCTTGATTATAAAGCAGTCTTTACATTCCAAGGGTGTGTTTAAAAACAGCAATCCACTTTCCAATAGAAGGTACTACAGCAGATTTTTTTTTTAAACAAGGCACATTAATTTCTTTTAATCGTGTTCCTGGTCAATTGTTGATACTTGATTCATGATCCAAATGTGTGGGTGTGAAAGAAAATTTTAGAGCAACTTGTTCATAGGACATCTGTTAAGAGTTGATTCCTAGAATGGTCATTACCAGTGTCAATAGCAATCCTGTATGTGTGACCTGCCAGTGGTCAAGGAAAGTGGCAAAAACAAATCCAAAATAGAATCGAGGGGCTCATTGTTACCTTGCATTTCCTCCATCTATTGTATCTGCTTGTTATCTCTTGTCTTACACTTAAATAGTAAGATCTTTGCGGGAAGGGCCACCATCTTATATGATTATATAGCACCTTGTCCTGATGTATGATTTTGGGTCTCTAGCTGCTACCACCATACAAATAAGTGACTAGATTTATTCATATATCTTTGTATGCATGTGTGACACATCTTCTCTGAAAGGGTATATGCTGCAAAATAGACTGAAACTGCAATAGTGGAATATGTTCTTGTTAATACCAGCCATGGACTGATCGTTTATTTTTCAAACCTAGGCATTATTCTATCCTCTAGTTTAGAATAGATTTATATAGAGAATAGGTAACTTATTAAAATGGTTGAAACAATTTGTAGATTAAATATTTTAACTGACATAATTGTGCATATGGAAAATAACATACTGCATTCAATGTATAATTAGTGTGTGGACAATCAGTCAGTGATTCCTTCTCATATTTGAACCTGTTCCTTTACATAGATCTGTTGGGCCATTAGTTGTGGTTCATGGAGTTGATTTCTCTCCTAGTTCTTTGGGTGGTTCCCTTCACCTACACTTCATCATTATAATCTAAATCATAGTCAGTCTCAAAAGTGCAAATTAAAAGATCTCACTAAGCCCCTTTTGGGGCTTCTACAGATCCCGGATAAACCACTTCACTACATTTATTGTGCATGGGATCTATACAACTCATTCCATGGTACTTATGCCAACCTATTGTAAGGAGTCTAGAAGTAATTAAGTCTATTTGTAATAAATCTGCCTAAGGTTGCCTGGCACTTTCCATTATAAGATACTGTTTTCAGATGCTTGTAACTTTGTCATATTTTACCCATTTGGGCTGAAAATATACATCTGGGAGTCTGCTTCAAGCTGACTCTTCCCCAGCCCTCATTTCAGCCAACCTGATTTAGCCATTGCAGAGAATGAGTTGAGAAAAATACACTCTCTTTATTGCTCATGTTAAAAATTCTGGTGACCTTTTCTTAGAGACGCTCTAGTTTCCCCCTGTGGCCCCACTTTGGAGCAGTGACTTGAAATTTGGCAGGAGGTGCCTTTATGCCAAAGTCACATGCCTGATACATTCCACAAAAATCCACCCAAACTTGACCAAGTTATGATAATGTAACACCGAAATACCCCGGCATTGGCGGGTGGGAAGAACCAGGGACCTCTGGAGTTTAGTGTATGAGCCTCTACAGCATGAACTAAAAGCCAACTGGCTGTTGAGCAGACTTATTTAACACTCTAAGTGGTCTCAGTGCCACTAGATGGGACAGAACATCACACCTAGGAGGTGTGTGGGTTACAATAAGCCCATGAGAAAATTGCAATTTGCACATACTCAGACTTGCTAGAGCCTCAGAGCCAAATTCCTTGGAGATTTTTTTTTTTTTATGGTAAGCATGGTCCAGGCTGTGACTGCAGCAGCTACTTGAACAGGACTTCCCCTGCAGTTTGCATATCTGGGCTGCTGTGGGCTGGCCTGTGTCTGTGCCAGGGCACTGAAAATGAAAGCAGGGAAACTGTCTGCTATGCTCTCAATGAAAATGCCCCCTCCCCTGCTGGTCTCATTCAGCATGGAGAAGGAAGATTCCTGATTTGATTGTACAGGGGAGTGGGGTAGGGACGAATAGATGGGGATAAGTAGGATTCAGGGAGAAGGAGACTGTGACTAGGACTGGCTGGGTAAGGAGAGTGGGGCAATATTAATTTACCACCACCCTCCTTATGAGTATGCATTATGATGCAGTCTTTAATTACATGATTGCATACTATTTTCCCTCCAGGACAGGAGAGACCTGCTCTGGGGATAAGCCAGAGTGTAATGAAGGAGACTGTTGTCTGTAGGATCCTTGCTTCATTTGTTGCAGAAATTGGAAGGTTGATAGTTAGTGATGTAGAGGAAGGATGGCCTCATAATTAGGGCAGTTGAATGCTGCATTGGAGAATTTGGAGTATGTACCACAGAGTTCCTGTGTGATGCTGGGCAAGTCTCTTAAACCAAACTTTTCACAGGAGGTCACTAAGGTTGCCCAGGCAACCTTAATTCTGGCACTCTGACTTTTGAGTATGTAACTTTGTGGTCTTAATGTTCTTTTAACCTAATAATGTATTTGTGTGTGTGTGTGTGTGTTTGACTTAAAAACTCCATATTGAAATGGATATACAAGCTCTGAATCCTCAGTCAATACTTACTCTGAATTACAGTTAGCTAAATAAAGGCAGCGGGATCATACATATAAATATCATGGGTAGTTTTTAACATTTTTATAAACTCTTAGAATGATTTGTTTTAGTCCATTTGGTAGAAATTATTAAAACACTCAACCAACTCCTTGTACTCTTTGAAATACAGGAGTGTCAGCATGGGTCACGTCCCTCCCCTTCCCCCTCTCTCCCCAGCTGCCAAAATCCCACCTCAGCAAGCCTAAGGACTGCCAGAAAAGGTATTCTGGCCTAGTCAAATGAAAACTTCTGTTAATGAGGAGTGGTTACAAGGCATGACTTTGGCTTTTCAACATTGTTCAAGCGCACACACAAGAAATATCTGTTTTACCTGCCTTGGAGAGCATCTTATCAGCACATTTTATTCAAACAAGAACTCTTCTTATCAACAAGAACCAGGTTCAGTGGTGTTAATGGACTGAGTTGGCAAGCCCTCCTATCTACATAGCAACTGGGCAAATACTGTTCCAGCCCTGCTGAGTAACAAATGAGAATCAAGGTACTGCAGATCAGATCTTTTTCAGTTCAAGTAGTATTAGTGTGAATAACCTTCGTCAATGCCTTTCTCTTTCTGTCTCCTCTCTCTCAGTATTACTATTTCTAGAGTGTGATCTCATCTGCAGACAGTAAATACTTGGGGCTTTTATGAAGGGAAAATATTACAAACTGCTGCAGTTTGCTTCATGAAGAATTTAGGTAGGAGATACATTTTAATTACTGTTAGCAACTGTAAATATTTGTGCATGTGCTGTCAAAAAGGTACAATCTTTAATTAACAGTAAGAAGATAAGGTAACTTATCTTCAGTAAGAGCTTGCAATGTGCATTATGCCTGAGAAGCTCTCAGAAACAGCCTAAAAATATCCCAGGTAAATGACAATTACTAGGGATGTATATTTTTCTAGTCCTCTAATGAATATCTTCACAGTCTAGGATTTTTGATAAACCCTTTAACATGTGTATTTGACATTCACAGTATCACAGGAGCCTCTTGATGGAACTGAGTCAGTTGCATTTTATTGTTCCTAACATATTTCAGTTAATAAAATGAACCTTTGTCATCTAGCAATACCCTTCCTTAGCTATTCAACCTGTGGCTGCACTAGCTTTAAACTCCTTCTTAATAGAAGAACAAAACTGAAGGATGCATGTTTCCTTTTCTAGATTTTCATATCAAAAATGTAAAAGATGCGCATCTGCAGGGCTAAGGCATAGCTCAGCTAGCCAGGTTTTAGACTGTAAAATTTGACTTTATTCCTCTGCCATTCTAAATAATAGTTCATACTAAAATTTAGCATATTGTAAGTAGGTTTCTCTGCCTCTTCCCTCCATTTCTATTTTAATGTGGTATAATTCTTACTAAGTAACCTAGAATGCACATGGATTCTCAGTCTATACAAACAAAGTTTGACTGTCTCTCAGTTGAGACTCTTATGAAAAGGAGATTCTAGGAGAGCAGCACTACAGTACTTGCTACACATTTAGAGCAACTTCTTACTACAGTATCAATACAGTATCTGTATTCCAGTGTTTAGTATGGAAGTTTGTTGTCTTAGTGCTTGCTCTGTTTGTAGTGTATTAGAGAACCTGGTTTCTAATTGAAATGATGCATTATTCATAAATATTATATAAAGATACTGCTATCAAAACAAAAAAGGATGACAGCCAGAGGAAATATTACCATACCAAGAATGTTCTTTCTATTTGCTTCCAGTTTTTGGAACAAGGCCACCTCATGTATTCAAGCTGGTATGGCCACACTTCCTAGAGGGAGTTTAGAAGTCTGTCTTAATTTACTGGTTCATACATGTCTTTAAAAACTAACAAATGTCCAACAATTCTGGGCTGTTTTTAGGTTTTGAATTTGGAACGTGTTGCAGGTCTATGTTGAGCCTAAACAGATGCTAAACATTAGAATGAAAATTATTTTTTTAAGAGATATCATTTTGAGATTGACATAAAATAAGTGTTTCAACACAGCAGTGTCTGTAACTTCTTAGCTTTTTATGAGACAAAGGATGCCTTTTTCCATACAAAGGAAGCACTGTACATTAAGAAAGCAAATAAGACTTGTGGGACCCATTTTTATAACCATATTTTGGAAACATCTTAAAAGGTCCAAAATCTTAAGGAACAGTCATTCACTTGTCTTCCCACAACTTTGATTTCCTTTGCCATAGAATTGTCACTTTCACTTTTATTTCAGTATACTGTTAAATTGAAATGAATGCATGTAAAAAAAAAAATAACTTCAAAAGTTAAAAGCCACTGCCCTTGAAAGAAGCAACAAATTCATGGTCCTTGTGGTGTTTTAATTCAGATATACCTTATCTTGTTTGTTCAAAAATATTGATGCTCCCACAGTCTCTCTAGTATAGTTTATGGGATATGTTTTGATTCCTGCTCATTAGAAGCTGATTGTCCATTTTATAGGCCTCTCAAAGTAATTTGCATTCATCACCAGCATAACAATTCCCAAAAGGTCAGTGATATATTGACTTCTGCACATGTTCTACTAGTAACATTAAAGGGAAATTAGAAAGTTAAATTTAAAATTGGATTAAGTCCAAAAACATATACTCTAATGTCCATATTATCCTGGTCTACAAGAAGCATTATCATACACTTAATATCTAAAAAAAAATAGAGAAGCATAAAATATATATAACATTCCATTTACTCAAAAAGAACAGGAGTACTTGTGGCACCTTAGAGACTAACAAATTTATTAGAACATAAACTTTCGTGGGCTACTGCATCCAAAGAAGTGGGCAGTAGCCCACGAAAGCTTATGTTCTAATAAATTTGTTAGTCTCTAAGGTGCCACAAGTACTCCTGTTCTTTTTGCGGATACAGACTAACACGGCTGCAACTCTGAAACATTCCATTTACTCTTTTCTTACCAGAGGTGGTGATCACCTTTCATGTTGTTGTTTGAATATTAATTGTCTCTGATGTTTAAAACATTTTAAAGTCTCTGTTTTTTCTGCTCTATGAAATTCTTTCACTTCTGATCTGCCAAACTTAACAAAACCATCATATAATAAATACCAGTAGTTTTGCAAAATGATGGATCTAGGATATTTTTTGGAGATCACATAAGTGGCAGAGGATTTCAGAAGGGAATTTTCTATTTTTTAAAATGTTAAAATTCATTTACTTAGTACTTACCACAGTGTGGTTGATAGATCTTGAACAACCCTCTTCCTCTCTACTCCCCCACTTCACTTCCCACCATTTTATGAACAACCAAGAAGCAAATAGGAAGTCTTGGTGGGCAGAAGTTGTACAGGAATGCATCCATCATACAGTGTTTTGCCTGATTGACTAGTAGTGTATGCTCATTGACAGCTACTCTGCCGGGAAAATTTGCTAGATTAGCTGGTCTTTTATAATTTGAATAATGGTTGTAGCTTTCTTACCCTCTGATCTTGAGGGTGAATGTTCCCTCCTCTCAGACTAATACAATCTGTAATACTTTACCATTTATTCAGTTATCTAGTATTCTGCCACTAGATGAAGTCCCTTTTCAAGAAATACTGATTCTGATGGGTTTTGTTTTGTTTTGCCTTCACTTTCTACTGTATTTCCTTCCTTATGTCTTACAGCAGGATGATTTGAAAAAAAAATTCTGGTTATTGCAAGAGCCCTTCACTAGGGGAGAAGAGACACAGAGAAACTCATTGAACAGCATTTTGAGCAGGAGTTTGACTAGACTGCTATTTTGGAGAATTGAACTCCAAGGACCAAATTCTGGCCTCTATTACCCCCTCTGAAACCCCTATGACTTCATGGGTTTTGTCTGGTGGATCCAAACCTCAAGTTCTAAGTCATAGGCTCTATGGTGCATATTCTCATCCAGATGTATCTTCAAGAATAACTAAGTCATCTCTTAATTTTCACTATGCTGATACGTTTAGCACTTAATTTTTGGAATAAAATCTGAGTTCAGAATAGAAATGAGTGACTGATAGGTTTACCTAAATGTACGCCTCAACACATACTATTATCCCCACTTCTCAGATGGGAAAATGGAGGCTCAGCAAGGGCGGCTTTCTGAGGCTCCCACCAAATCATGTGGCAGAGCAGAGAAAGGAGGCAAAATTTCTTGACACCATTGAATGGTTAGAGTAGTTCAGTATTTCAGATTCATGCTCATTGAAAAACACTCTCCTCCCTCTCCTTTTGTTATGCCACAAGTAAGGATGCTGCTATACCTCCACAAGAATTGTGTAAATACAAGCTTCAGAAGAGTTTTCAAATGTAGCAAATTTTAAGCAAGTGCATACACAACTTCAGGAGCAAGTCAATAAATCAACAGGCTATGAAATAAAATGCAAACTGCCTCCCTCTATATACAATGCATCATTACAGTGGTAAGTTTCCAGCACTTCACTGTAACTGGGCAAAGATGAAATCCTTGTATACTGCAGCTAAACATGTTTGATCTTGACTCTTCCATACAACACTTACTAAAATTCAGGCCCTCAACTTAATGGCTTCTTTTGAATCCAAATTCAGTTGCATCTTTTTAATTAACATTTTATAGCCTCTGATTCCCACCCTTGCTGACAGATTAGCATACCATCAGAGTGACAAAAGGAGATTTAAAAAGGTAGACACATTTTTGATTGCCTTTATGCAATTTCATGAGGAGGGAGAAGGAAAGAATTCCAGACGCTACAATTCCCTTGATTGTTACAAAGACAGGAAGACTCAATCTTTCTTATCTGCAAGTCATCCATTATCTACCTCCAGGTCTCAGAAGTTGTCTTTTATTTTGATTTACCATAGGTCTATATTCTGACTTCCATTATGATCTGGCAGTAGCCTCACAGCTATAGCAGGCTCCAATGCCACTGAAGTCCAATTTTTTTTTAATGAAAAGAGTCTCTTGGTTTTTGTTAAAAAGTAAGGTCTCTGTGGAGTTTATATGAGATTGAAAGTGTGGAGCTAGATAAATGGGTGTTCCTCACTGCCTTCAATTGCACTTCACCCTGCTGTTGCTGTATCTTAGATATACCGGTACTTTGTAGCACTACTTTCTACTTAAAGTTGTAACATTTTTTTCCTATCATGAAAACTAACCACCAGAGGTTGTCCTGTCTGTGCACAGGCACCCTGTTGCACACACAGCATGACTTTAAATAAATGTGGCACATGGGCAAGAAAGTAGGGTTACCATATTTCAACAATCAAAAAAGAGGACGGGAGGAGCCCCGCCCTAGCCCCGCACCTGTCCTGCCCTGGCCCCGCCCCTGCCCCTTCCACTTCCTCCCACTTCCTGCCCCCTCAGAACCCCCAACCCTCCCCCCCACGCCTTGTCCCCTGACTGCCCCCTCCTGGGACCTCTGCCCCTAACTGCCCCCCAGGACTCCACCCCCTACCTAAGCCTCCCTGCTCCTTGTCCCCTGACTGCCCCCTCCTGAGACCTTCCCCACATCCTAACTGGCCCCCTAGGACTCTACCCCCTACCTGTCCCCTGACTGCCCCAACCCTTATCCACACCCCCACCCCCACACAGACCCCTGGGACTCCCACGCCCCATCCAACCACTCTCCAACCCGACAGCCCCCCCAGAACTCCCAACCCATCTAAACCCCTCTGCTCCCTGTCCCCTGACTGCTCCGATCCCTCTCCCCACTCCTGCCCCTGACAGCCACCACCCCCAGAACTCCCAAACACCCCCTCGCTCCTTGTCCCCTCATTGCCCCCTCCTGGGACCCCTGCTCCTAACTGCCCTCCAGAACCCCACCCCCTACCTAAGCCTCCCTGTGCCTTGTCCCCTAACTGCCCCCTCCTGAGACCCCCCCACCTGTACTCTGACTGCCCAAAACCTTACACCCCCAACCCCCAGACAGCCCCCCCTGAACTCCTGACCCATCCAACCCTCCCCCTGCTCCCTGTCTCTTGACTACCCCACCCCAGAACCTCTCTGCTGCTTCTCTGACCCCCGGCCCCCTTACTGTGCTGCAGAGCAGCGCGCTCGACAGCGGGGGAGGGGAGCAGGGTCGGAGCTCCAGACTGCCAGAGGCCGAGGTGACGGCCCACGATCTGTGAATGCAGGGTGGGGGGAGGGAGGGAGAGGGGACTGCTCTCAAGTTGCAGGGGAGAGGAGGGGGAAGTGGAGGAGGGGCTTTGGCTGCCGGAGCCCCATGCGAGTGGCACCATCCGGCTGGCTGCCCTGTAAGCCCCGCACGCTCTGCATGGGGGGGGGGAGTCCGGACATTGACAAATTCCCCCCGGACGCTATTTTTAACTGAAAAAAGCTGGACATGTCCGGGGGAATCCGGACGAATGGTAACCCTACAAGAAAGTCACAGCTATGGCTTGAAGGAATTAAATGATTACAATAGAGTCTGTTCTGCTGATAGGGAAATTATCAATTGTTAATTAACATCTTCCTTCAGGTGCAATAGTATACATCACTGAGGAAGCAGTTCTTAAAACAGGTTTTTTAAAAGGACAGTTTTAGAAGCTACTGGGACTTTGATACATTTTTAATTTTTGATACAAAAATATCTGCCATAAGCAACAGCATCTTAACTAATTCTTTGTAGTCGTATTTAGTTTTTTCTTTTAATAAAGAAAAAGACTAAAGGAATACTTTTTCTTGCATTTTTGTAACATAATTACATAGCTTGCACCTGTACATTCTAGCTTTCCTCACCTGGAATAAAACCCTTATAGAAAGATCCTATAGGACTTATTAGCAAATGAGAACCTTTCCATAGTCCTAGCTGTGATATTTAAAGAGCAGCATAATCCTCAGTTTCAGTGATACTGCTTAACTTAAGACCTACATTATCTCATGTGTTCTTTATAAATTATCTGGTCCCAGTTATTCAGAATTTCAGAATAGCCAAGTATGTTGCACAGGAATATCCTGTCCCTCTCTCTCAAGACAGTGCAGCTGCCAGAAACTATCACATAACTTAAGCTGTGCCCCATGTTGTAGTAACTCTTCCTTCAGCTGAAAAACTGAATGTGGCAGTTTCTGGAGTCCAGCATGATGCCCCTGCAGAATGTCTAGGCATTGTTGGCATGGAGTGTTCAGAATTGAGATGAGGACCCAAACTTGGGCTGCTGAGTGGAAGAACAGTCTGCAGTTGGCTGAGTCAGACTCCCATCAATCAGTGAATCCAGGCCCTGGCGTGAGAAGGCACCAATGGACCCGCAAAGTTTGTCTCCAAGGATCTATGGGGGAGAAGGGCAACACTGGGATGTATTAGAGTCCACCATAAGTATCAATAATTTAGTAGTATTGACAGGGTAAGGACTCAGGCGAGCTTTGATTTCTTATAGGCTTTTTGGTAAGATGTGATTCAGGTTCCTTCTAAGCAATGCATCAAAATGGAAATATTTCTAGGCCCACCTGCTAACTAGTGGGGTGATAGGATGAGGGTTCAACTTCTAATCCAAGTCATGCTCCCTAGGCTGGCAATGTTAGAAGCAGCCCACTTAGTCCCCGAAGGGAAGGGGAGTACATTGTATTGTTCAGCAGCAACCCCTGCTGGGTTATTAAGTAAAACTTTTGATAGGCCTTTGAAGGAAGATTTTATCAGTCCTACTAAGCAAGAAGGATGGTGTTTGCAGTATAAGACCTTAAGTATGTAAAATGGGAAAAACAGGTGGGATTAGGGAGGGGTGTGGAATTCTCAGATATGGGGGGTATTTAATTTAAAACATAAAATCAAATCCAATATTCTAATTACCAGCTGATTATCTAGATGAAATCTGGTAATTATATGGGTGGGGTGTGCTCCATAACTTTCTCAATCTGTCTCACACAAGGTTTTAAAACCTTTCATTCTATTGACAGTTGTGTACTGTTGTTATTAATATCTTTACAGTAGTCTCTCAAGTCACTTGTAGTCTCTCATCTCTGCAGTCTCTCAAGCAGAATGGCCAGCCAGTCCAAATATTTAAAAGGTTCAAGCAGTTCAGGCAGGGCTTAAATTCTCTTGGTGTTTCTCAGAGTCCCTTGCGCCCCGCCTCCTCAACAAGCTATGAAAACTCCAGGGGGAGTTGAAAATATTTACCAGAGCTCCACCCTGGACAGCTCCAGCTAAATTTAAGCCATGAATCCAGCATACCATTTACTCTTACTGTATTGAAAAGTATGATGTAGGGGGGAGGCAGAATGACATCCTTCCTCAAGTGAACAAAAGTGATGATGGAAAATACAACCTTCCCTTTTCATTGAGATGTATTGCTTTCCTCAGATAATATACTTCCTGTTTTAGTCACAGAATCTAAGACTTAAATTTTAAACATCACAATCAGCACTATCATGGACTGTTGATATTTCTCCATGTTAAACATGATCATATGAATATTTTAAGTTCTTGTACATTTTAAAAAACAAAGTTTAATATTGCAAACCTTCAATAAACTCTACTTGCCATCATAAAACAGGGGTATGAAACATCACCCAAATATGTAGCCAAAAGTCTGAAAACATAGATGGGCTTTGCATGATGTCCTGAAAGCTAATAAACTCTCTGTCCAACAAGAAACATATCAAGTCTTTTCCTTACATCAAGAATACTTCTACAATTACAATGTAAATCTTCTCTTTTTGCTTTGCAAAAGGACCTCCTTTAAAGAAACATTCAAACAAAAATCATTATAGAAATGCTGTCTTTGCTTTTTATACAACATTAAGAACGTGAGGAAACAACGCAGATCTAGTTGGGTTCCAAATAACTGTTTACAAACAATAAACAAACATAAAAGGCCAAGTTACATATATACACTACCACTTTGTTAGGTTCTGGTGGATTCTGCCTCTACCTTTTTTGCAAAAGGTACTGAACACATTTTTCAAAATCTAGGAATTGCTATCGGGACTGTCCCGGTATTTACTTGTTTGTCCCGCGTCCCGACCGATGTTCAGTCGGGACACGAATTGTCCCAATATTTTGCACTCCAGCGCACAGGCAGAGGGGGCTTGCGCCCCCCCATCCCAACTCCACCCTCTCCCTTCCCCATTGGATCCCTCCCCAAATCCCTGCCCCGGCCCCGCCTCTTCCCCAAGCACGCCGCATTCCTCCTCCTCACCCCTCCCTTCCAAGCTTGCACTAATCAGCTGTATGCCAGCGCAAGTGCTGGAGGATGGGGGAGAAGCAGGATGTGGCAGCCAGCTCAGGGGAGGTGGAGACGGAGCGGAGCTGGTGGGGGGGATCGGGGTGTGGCGCTGTCGGTGGGTGCTCAGCCCCCACCAGTTTTTCTATGCTCCTGCTTTTCTTTCTTTTCTTTTTTTTTTCCCTCCACCGCCAGCTCTTGGGGTTGTTGGGGTTTTTTTTGTTTTTTGTTTTTTTGCTCTATGGGCACACACACATCTCTCATCTGGTCACCCTAGCTACAGCTGGCTTACAAATAAATCATGAATTCATATTCACCCTTTCTCACAATACAAGAACAAAGGGGGCAGTCAATGAAATCGAAAGGTAGCAAATTGAAAATATTTTTTCACATAATGTGCAATTAGCCTATGAAACTCATTACAAGTTAACACTAATGCCAAGAACCTAGCAGGATTAAAAAAGACTAGACATATGTAAGGCTTGCAAGAGTTAGAACCCACAGTTGTAATAGTCAATAATATAAACAAGAGCTTTTGGAAGGGATATAAACCCTCATGCTTCATCACCTCTGTGATGTTAAGAAGCTTTTACAGTTATCCCATAACTGTCTGCTGAACAGTTTCTTCCTTTCAGTAGCTGATACTGACCTCTGTCAGTGATAGGATACCTTGATGGGTCTGAATCAGTATGATAATTCCTATGATGTTTTGTGACAAGTTGTTGATACGATTATTCTCTCCTACCATTGTTTCCAGTAATGTTTTTGTAACTTGCAGTATGTAGAACTAGCTATTTAAACATTTGTGTGTGTGCGTGTGTGTGTGTGTGTGTGTGTATACATACATACATACATACACACACACACACACACACACATATATATAATGGAAAAATGTTTAAACATTTCATGTGTGTATATTGTATATACATCTTAGAAGTAATATTTATAAAAACAGTCACATAAAAAGCTTGACTGCTTTAATTGTTATGGCCATATTAGTGACTTGGTCCCCTGCTAGGATTCACAGACTCAAACACAGAGGCATCAGGTTTGATTTAATTGTGTCCTGTTAAACATGACTATTTAAACAGTTTTTCTAACACTGTTGTATTTGTAGCTATGCAGTTCAGTTCTCTGTGTGTGTGTGCGCACACACAATTTATATATAATTATTTAAACTACGATTCCAGGTATGACTATGACTTGAAGCTAACATAAAATAAGAAGCTACTACCAGTGAATAGTTCAGAAAAGCCTGCAAAACAGTTTTCACATATCCCTAACAACTTTCTGAAACATTCATCTTTTGGGGTGTAATATTCCTTGCTTAATCTATCTCTGAAGGTGTATCATTTAAGTTTGATCAAAACTAGGGCTGTCAAGTAATTAAAAAAAATAATCATGATTAATCATGCGATTAATTGCACTGTTAATAATATAATGCCGTTTATTTAAGAAGTTTTGGATATTTTCTACTTTTTCAAATATATTGATTTCAATTGCAACACAGAATACGAAGTGTACAGTGCTCACTTTATATTTATTTTATTATAAATATTTGCACTGTAAAAACAAAAGTATTTTTCAATTCACCTAATACAAGTACTGTAGTACAATCTCTTTATCATGAAAGTTGAACTTACAAGTGTAGAATTATGTACAAAAAATAACTGCATTCAAAAATAAAACAACATAAAACTTTAGAGCCTACAAGTCCACTCAGTCCTACTTCAGACAATTGCTCAGACAAACAAGTTTGTTTAAATTTGCAGGCGATAATGCTGCCTGCTTCTTGTTTACAATGTCACCTGAAAGTGTGAACAGGTGTTTACATGGCATTGTTGTAGCCGGTGTTGCAAGATACTTATATGCAAGATGCACTAAAGATTGATATGTCTCTTCATGCTTCAACCACGGTTCCAGAGGACATGCATACATGCTGATAATGGGTTCTGCTCGATAATGAGATCGACACATATTTATTTTCATCATCTGAGTCAGATGCCACCAGAAGGTTGATTTTATTTTTTGGTGGTTCGGATTCTGTAGTTTCCACGTCAGAGTGTTGCTCTTTTAAGACTTCTGAAAGTATGCTCTACACCACATCCTTCTCAGATTTTGGAAGGCACTTCAGACTCTAAAACCTTGGGCCAAGTGTTGTAGCTATTTTTAGAAATCTTACATTGGTACCTTCTTTGTGTTTTGTCAAATCTGCAGTGAAAGTGTTCTTAAAATGAACAACATGTGCTGGGTCATCATACAAGAGTGCTATAACATGAAATGTATGGTAGAATGCAGGTAAAACAGAGTAGAAGATATACAGTTCTCCCCCCAAGGAGTTCTGTCACAAATGTAATTAATGCATTATTTTTTTAACAAGCGTCATCAGCATGGAAGCATGTCCTCTGGAATGGTGGTCGAAGCATGAAGGGCATACGAATGTTTAGCATATCTAGCATGTAAATAACATGTAATGCCGACTACAAAAATGCCATGTGAATGCTTGTTCTTGCAGTCAGGTGACATTGTAAATAAGGAGCTGGCAGAATTATCTCCCGTAAATGTAAACAAAACTTGTTTGTCTTAGCAATTGGCTGAACAAGAAGTAGGATTGAGTGGACTTGTAGGCTCAAAAGTTTTACATTGTTTTGTTTTTGAGTGCAGTTATGTAACAAAAAAAATCTATATTTGTAAGTTGCACTTTCACTACAGAGATTGCACTATGAGACTTATATGAGGTGAATTGAAAAATACTATTTCTTTTGTTTATAATTTTTACAGTGCAAATATTTGTAATCAAAAATATATACACTTTGATTTCAATTACAATACAGAATACAATATATATGAAAATGAAGAAAAACATCCAAAATATTTAATACATTTCAACTGGTATTCTACTGTTTAACAGTGTGATTAAAACTGTGATTAATCGCAATTAATTTTTTGAGTTAATTGCGTGAGTTAACTGTGATAAATTAACAGCCCTAATCAAAACCTTTTCAGCCATCCTTGCCTATGGGAAAGTATGCATTTGAGGAAGGGGGAGGAATAGTTTTCCTATAGTGAATCTGGAACCATACTGTTAGAGCTGCAACAAAAATGTTTAAAGTTTAAAACTGGAATAGCTATAATCCTAACTGGAGTGTGTTTTCCTGAGGGTTTTTTTGGAGAAGAATCTGGTATATGACTCTGACAGTTCCAAGCACTGAAAATCTGTTCTTCTGAGATTCAAATAGACTGCTGGAGAGGGCTTGAAGAAAGTTCTCTTTGCCATAGAATCCCTGCAGGTATCCTTCAGGAGAAGGATGAAGTTGAGTTTTGTACAGGAAGAGAAATGTCCTGAATAATAATGAGCTCTCTGCTTCTGCTTAACATGCCTATCTGGAGTGGAGAGTTAGGCTAGAAGAGCAGCCACTGGATCAACTAACTTTGATTTGTGGGGAACAGTCCATCCCTTTACCACTAGTTCGTTCCCTAGGCAAAAATCTAAGGTATAGGATATGATGAAAATCTTCATCTTTATCTTTCCTTGTAACTCTTTCTATTATAGTCTGGGCCTTGTTCTGTTTAGTGGCTTATTTAACGCTAGTATCAACCTTGGTCCACTAGCCAATTCAGACATTCCATGTACACAGTCAATATAGCCTGGTTTGGGGGATGGGAGGGGAAAATAAGTTGGCCCTTACTTATAGAGTTGGTCAGATGCTTGAACAAAATATCTTTAATCGAAAAATGGCCTTTTTCAAAATCAAAGTTGTGAAAATGTAGGGGGATTGACAAACTTTAAAGCTACAAATTAGCCTGCTATTTTTTTCATTTTTGATTGTGGTCACTGTCATCCTTTTCTTGTCCTATGGTTAGACCCCTTCTGTTTTCTTGGTTTTGTTTGTCAATCACAATACATTTCTTCTTCTGTGTTCATGCATTTTTTTTTGTGTGTGTTCTGTCACCATCTCTTTTTATTTAGAGGGAGTGGAATTTTGGGGGATGATATTTACATGAGATGGGAGCACACAGTGTTAGGTACTGTACAGATAGGCTCAGCTCTTGTACTGGGTAGACACACAAGCTCAGCAGTTCACCCACCCACTGCACGATCGAGGAACAAAGCTGTAAAAAGTCCTTGTCCTGAAGTACTTACAATTAGGTAGACAAGACAAAGGCTGGGAGAGAAACAAGCAAAACTTAGTGATTTGCTCAGGGTCATACAGAGGTCAGTGGCAGAGAAAGGAATAAAATCCATTTCAGGTCTCCTGACACCTAGTCCAGTGCCCTTTCTACTAAACAATACTGCATCACTGCCTTACTGCTTCATCTAAATTTTACTAGATATCATTGGCAATTGTGACTAAAAAAGTGCCTAAGTTTACCAAAGGGGGAACTTTTTTGAAAATCTTTCTGTTTTTTGAAATCCAGAATTCTCATTGTCCAAAATTATTTAACTAGAAAATAAAAACAACCAAAGAAAATAAAAAGTAAACAAAAGTTGATAAAGTATATAGAAAACTTCAGGAAAATGAAAGGAGTCTGTCTCAAACTACTAACAGAAATAATTGAAAAATTTGCCCAACTTTTTTGGGGTCTTGTTTAAACTGATCATTTAGGAGCATTGATTTCAATGGAACTACTTATATGCGTATCTTTAAGCATGTCAGTGTGTGCAGGAGCAGGGCCTAAATCTTCTCAGTGAGTTTTCTGAAATAGTCTAACTTTTCCTGAATAACTCAACTTGGTGCTCTAAACATCAACTGGTTTTAAACACATACAAGAATTAACACACCAAAAGTTTTGTTGGGAAGCAACTAGCACCAAGTTGAGTTTTTTTATACATGTATAATAAACACACACTTTACACAAACCCGCAAAAACAAAGAAATGAAAAGTTAAGCTACCTAACCAGGGCCAATCAGATGGGGGGGGCAAGAGGACCAGTTGGCCTGGGCCTCAAGCTCAAAGTGGGGTTCAAATTTAGACACTTGTTAAGTTTTTTGGCATTGGATAAGTTTTGCAACTTGTTTTCATGCACATCCCTATCGGACCAAAATGTGATACACTCTTTCAGCTTAGAGCTGCAAATTTAAGTAAATAAGAGATGTGATTTGGTAAAAGACATAATTTTTTTGTTAACTGATATAGATTTTGTCATATTAAAGAGTTAAAAATATATTGGTTCTGATGGCACAAGATTAGACCATGATGAACGTGTCCTCTCAGATCAGCTGATTATATAAACAAACCACTACTAGTGGCTGGTGCTGGATCAAGTACTTGTTGAAAGGTAGAGAATTGTTACATTTAGTGTCTTTATAGTTTTATGTCTAGTTGACTAAGGTGAGCGCTGCACAAGAGACTGGTTATGCTGGAGTATAGAAAAACAATCTCTGTACTGTGCACCCTGCTTCATTTTGAACAAAAGTGCTGCAAATACATCTGTTGCAACAGAGGTTGGAGGAAGTTGAAAGACCGAATACCAACACATGAGAGTTCAACGTCACACAAAGAAAACTGTGTTGCATGGAAATCAGACAGTAGGGCAGCATCAGCTTAAAGTTCAATTAAGAATTTACTCTTGACTGAATTCTCTACAGAAACCTAATAACTAGAAAAAACTTGTTGAGCGCATCCTGAATGTCACGCTTTTTCTTTCTGAGCAGGGATTGGCTTTCTTTGGTTCCAGTCAATGTATTGGTGATCGTGCCAATGGAAACTTTCTAGGCATAGTTGAGCTCCTCATCAAATATGACCCACTTTTATCAGAGCATGTTAAACATGTTTGAGAACTGCAAGATAGTCAAAAGCGCATACAAGTCCATTATCTCTCCACACGCATACAAAATGAGTTTATTGAGCTATGTGGGTCATTCGTACCAACAACAATTGGTCAGGCCTATGACAATGGCTCTAATATGGTTTGGAAGTATGAAGGTGTACAAGCAGTTCTGCTTGAGCATAATTCAAACTGTATTTTCTCCAGCTGTGGAAACCACACACTAAACCTTGGAGGTGTTGACTGTGCTGAATCATGCAAGGAGGCAATTATTTACTTTGTACATTTGCTGAACAGTTCTAATCTCTTCAGTAGCAGTTCACAAAGGTGGGAAATTCTGAAGCATTATCTTCCTGTTTCACTGCATGGGATGTCCAAAACTAGATGGTCTGCACCAATTTGATGGTGTTCAACCAGTTGCGCAGCATTTGAATTCAGTGAGAAAGGCTTTGAGAGATTCAAGCTCATTTAATCTCCGTGCACAGGCTCAAACTGAACTTCAGTCTATTCAGAAGCACATGTCAAAATTTGAATGTATTCTGATGTCATCTTTGTGGATGAAGCTACTTATAAATGATCCACCAAACTAATCTGGTAATTGAAGCACACAATGCTACACTTGATGTTGAGAGGGATAACATTGAAAGTCTTATCAATGACAGTGAACAGATTCGTGAACAATGGGATGCAATCCTGACTGAGTCCAAATTAGTAGCACAGAATATTGACATTTCATCTGAGTTCTGCACCAATCGCAATTTACCTACTGAATCCGATGCCGAGCAGCATTATAGGGTCAATGTCTTCCTTGTCATCATTGACTCTATTCAATCAGGTCTTACATGTTGATTTGAGTCACTGTGACTAATTTGTATCCTTTTGGGGTTTCTTTGGCACTTCAATAAACTGAGTAATGAAGATCTGCTTTCTGCAACTGAACAATTTCAGCAACAGTATGACAAAGAAATCTCAAAAGATCTCGGTGATGAGGTCATCTTCCTCAAACGAATATATTCTATGAACTTTAAATTGGATTGCAAGCCAAAGGAATTGCTTCAAGAAATACTCAAACTTGGACTCTCTGGGGTGTTTCCTATTATCACAATTGCATTGCGTATTTTTGTCAGTTTGCCTGCATCAGTGGCTTCAGGTGAACGCACCTTCAACATGTTGAAGCAGGTAAAGAACTATCACTGTTCAACTATGGGACAAGAGCATTTGAATGGGCTCACCATGCTTAATATCACCTGTGCACGAAAGCTAGATTTTTCCTCAATCATTAGTGCATTTGCATAGAAGGGCTAGAAAAGCATTTATCAAATAAAAACAATTCAAATTCAAAAGAATGTTTTGTCTGTCAGCAGTTGTGCATGAATGTCCTATCATAGGTATGATCTGATAGAAAAGTGTTGCTCCTGATGGAGACAGTTTTATGTATGCCCATACCCATCACTCAGTCTTGCCTGTTTCCAGCCCCCAATCAATTAATTAGACTTATGTGTGTTGCAGATAAACTCTCAATTATCATTGTGAATAGCTTCTCAGAATCTACCACTCTACCTAGTTTTGGGTAGATGGACAATTTTTTTAAAAGATCGCTCAATAAACTTTCCAAGGGTGAGGCTGCTAGTGTGCAGAGATAACTAGATATCATGCTGACCAATGTTGTTTCATCGTTTCCTTGTACTCCCTTGTCTGTTGTCTTACATTTAGATTGTCAGCTCCTTGGGGGCAGGGACCATCTTTTTTGTACTCTTTGTACAGCATCTACCAGAATGGAGTCCTGATCCAGTAATACTACTAATAATAAAAAGTAGGATTTACAAGGGTGGAGGGGGGGAAGTCAGAGCCCTATTTCAAAGACATTCTACTAACAATTTAGGAAGAGAAACCAAACCAATTTCCTAGTTTTTATCCCCTTTGAATCTTCTAATCCTGTATGAAATTTCAGTGTTCCCCTACCTTTAGAGAAAAATGGGAATTTTTGCCAATTTTGGAATATAACCTTAACTATGGTGTTGCTACCATGAAGCTACATAATGTAATATATAATCTCAGAACACCTATTTTTTGTAAATCTTTTTTAATTAGTTGCCTTTGTTTGTTCTTTACTGAACATTTGGCTTATGATGCCCCATAAAACTAGCTTGTTAACTATTTTTTTACTCCAAGGTACTCATTCTCTAATAATAAATTTGAAGTATGTGAATTAAATCATCCATTTGTTGACTTCAGTCTGGTTTTGCTCTTCTCTGCTCTCATCTATTTTGATGAATATGAAAAACAAACCAGAAACTTCGCTTTCCTTTTGAAAGTGTATTTATAGGGAAGGCCTGTAATGTATAGTAAACAGATGGGATGACACTTGCAAAGCTGACCAAGACCCCTGGGATCCTAGATGCTTAAGCAGATCTCATCATTAACTATAAAAAGTTCAAAGGCTTCATAGCTTTTGCCCAATACATTTACTGCACATAATTACACAGGTAACTAATCTGAAAATTTTTATTGGACCAACATGTATGATGTAACATATATGTTGGCATCAAAATACTGTTCTTTAGATGTGGACAATTTTCATAAAAGAGCTTTGTGTATGTTATGTAAGTATTATACATACTGATCTACTTGCTGTTAAACTAGAAAGGTATCTCATGTCACTGGTAACTAGCATCTGAAGGAAGTTCAGTTCACTGTTCTTATCACTCATCAACACACTGCATTGATGCACAACAACAAAAACTTATAAGAAAATATGTGGTACCTTCCAGGCAAAATAACCCACTTTTCCCCCGTGTATTTATATAAGTGTAAGAAAGATGCCTATATGCAGATCATTTAAACAAAACTTATGCTGAGGTGTTGTTTTGTTCATCTTTCACTATTAAAGTGTCATCAACTGGAAGTCAACGCTAGTGGTCTTATCCCAAAGCTGCACCCACTTGAGATGCATAAATGACATGCCAAAATAAAGCTATATTTATAGAAGATGTCCATCATATGATGATCCTTCTTGTTTCCTGTGTGCTTTGCTCGGCAATGAAATAGTTAACATTGTCTTGTAAATTGCCATTCAACTTCAGAGTGAAATGAAATGGAGGCTATTGTTTCCTTCAGTGAAACTCCCTTTCTGAAGATGGCCAACAGAATCACATTTCAGCCACCATCAGGGCTTGATGCAATCCTTTTTTATTTGGGTTAGCACAACTGACTACTTTTGCCTTTTTTCCCCCTATTTAGATTTTCTTTATGCTTTAATTTAGTTTGATACTATAGTAGCATATGAGTACTTTAAAAAATTAAATTAAAACTGCCTCTTCTCCTGAAATTGAACTATTTGAATGTCTGAAACAGACATTTTAGCCATTGCATTTTAACTAACATGTAATCAGATTTTTTTTTCTTTTTTTGGAATTGACTACTTATGTTTTAGTCCTGCTTTTTAAAAAGACCCTGAAAGCAGATATTTATAAATAATATAAATAGTAACAATGAGTCAAAGTCCAAATATCACTGGACTTTCTCAAAATTAGGGTATAATCCAAGGTTTGGAGATTTGACCAATTGCGAACTATGTATGTTATATGTAGCCATGTAACTGAAAGTAGTAGATGTTATCATGTTCTGAATATTCTGTACCTTTAAATGCAGATGACTCTCTGCGCTGATGAGACAGCTGCTATTTAATGTTGCAATTCAGAGGCGGTGTATCAGTGAGTCAGTGCTGACTGTCGCTAGGTCTGCTTTTTGCTTTTCATTAATAAAAATAAGTCCTCTAGTCTGAAAAATTTTGCATGTATATAGCACACCATCATTATTTATATTGCAATAATGTCGAGAGGCCTCAATTAGATCAGGGTCCCTTTGCGCTAGATAGCGTGTGTATCATAGAATATTAGGGTTGGAAGAGATCTCAGGAGGTTATCTAGTCCAATCCCCTGCTCAAAGCAAGACCAACACCAACTAAATCATCCCAGCCAGGGCTTTGTCAAGCTGGGCCTTAAAAGCCTCTAAAGATGGAGATTCCACCACCTCCCTAGGTAACCCATTCCAGTGCTTCACCACCCTCCTAGTGAAATAGTGTTTCCTAATATCCAACCTAGACCTCCCCCACTGCAACTTGAGACCATTGCTTCTTATTCTGTCATATGTATATACATATATCTATACACTATATGTAGGTGTGTGTGTGTGTGTGTGTATATATATTATATATAATATAATATTAAATAACAGCCTTTACCCCCATAGAGTTCACAATCAGGATCCCCACATGCACAGATCTTTGCACACCTTTCCTTCCTTCCTACCTGTAAATAGAAAGGGCAGTAATAGTTCCATAATTACCATATGAGTAGGTGGAGAAAAAAGATCAATCTGAAGAAAAATCTATTAGCAACTCACCCCAAAATTGCAATAAACAAAACATGTTTTCATTTAAAAAGGTGAATCATTCTCTTCAGCTTTGCCCAGAAGAAGGCCACAGCTGATCTCTGGCATGTACTTTATGCTCTGTTGGGCTGAGAGCCCTAAATGGTACATGGCACTAGAATGTGACTTTTGAAAAGCCTGGAGCTGTATGGGCTCCATGATATGCAAAACCTCTTGCAGGCACTATAGTACCATTCTAAATGACATAAATATGTGAAGAAATCAAAAACTTGATAGCATTGTCTTCATATCTCAGCAATACTCGTGTACAGCTTTAACAAACCTGGATTTGCCAAAAAGTTATTGCTTCATAAGTTCATTCAGTTGAATGCAGAAATAAGCCAATTTTTCAGTGAGTCCAATACAAAACGAAAAACCTTCTGAAAAGAAAACTTGTTCCCAGCTGTGTTGCTCATTACTCCTCTGTCTGAATTATTTGCAGTTTAACCCTCTTTGCACAGTGCAACAGCAAGGCAGCAAAATGCGCCTCTGAATGTTGTGTGGGCATTTTCTACACTTGTTCAGAAACCGTCATCTATAAAGCAGGTGGAAATGCTGCAGGAGAGAGACCTCCAGAAAACATTTCCAGATCTGCTTGGACAGCTGGTCTTTTCAGTCCATGAAACCATAGCTGAAGATGTGCAGAGAATGTAAGGTTTGCACTGGTGAGCAGCAGGATATCTACTTAAGACATTTGGAAATATTGTGTGCATGGATTATCCATCTCTCATCATAAATCCTATTTACGTCAACCATGCAATTAGCTCAGGCGTGTTTGACTCCTACATTGCAGAGTGATGTGAAATGGTGTGAGCCAGCCCTGTCTTGGAACTTACATACTGATTTTTCTAGTTTGTGTTTTCACATACTGGTTACACATTCTTAACAGGGCTGTGTCATAATTTAAAGTGTCCCCAAAGGAATTACCGTTGAGAAGGAGGGAAAAATCCTTTTCCTTTGGAAGGTTTCAACTTCTTCAATTCAAGTTCAAGTATCAAACTGCATTAGCCATCTCTATAGCTAAAGCTGTGAGAAACTTATCTAATCTAACTCTTGAAGTGTTCATAAAACTTGCAGAAAGGTATAAAGTGGGAAATGTGGTTCTGCCCTGGGACTACACTTAGAAAATTTATATTTCTTTATATAACTTAATTTTATTTATATAATGTCATAAGCATAGTTCTTTTTCATGTTCAGGAAAAATAGGGATGGGAGGGTGTTGTATTGCTCTTAAAGGTCTAAAGAGTTAAAGACATTTATAAACGCTTTCACTGTCTAACATGAAATAGTATCAGACAGATTCAGAGTTATTTTTAAACAGAGCTGTTGGTTTTACTCAGTTACTTGGCAAACATTGAAAAGCATTAATTCAAATTGAAAGTTTATTGATGAAATACAAAGAACAAGAAATTAAAACAAGCACTTGTATTGAAAGTGTGGTTTAGTGAATATGCAAAACGGACTTAGTCAGACCTTTTTGAAGTCTGTCTCCTTTTGGAGTCAAAATAGCAGTCTCATGTTCAGAGCAACCTTTCTTTGATTAAAAGGATAGGGTTAATTTTACTCACGCCTGATGTGAAGGGCACTCATTTAACCTTTTATTAACACCCACCCACACACACACACACCAGATGGAAGAGAGACAGGATAGAAAACACGATGAAATATGGCATTTATTGATACCTTTTGGACTGCTGGTTAGTTACAAGTAGATGCTTTGGCTGGCAAGTTGACCATGACACCTGCTTCTTGGACCCTGGTTAGTTATAATCAGCTCATGGCCATCATCTGGTTGGATCTTATCCAAGTAGAAAAGACAGGTTTGGATGAATGCAATATACACCACTACCTCAATATAACGCAACCCGATATAACACAAATTCGGATATAACGTGGTAAAGCAGTGTTCCGGGGGAGTGGGGCTGTGCACTCTGGTGAATCAAAGCAAGTTCAATAAAATGCAGTTTCACCTATAATGCGGTAAGATTTTTTTGGTTCCCGCGGACAGCGTTATATCGAGGTAGAGGTGTAGTTGACGCCAGAATTTGATGAAACACCAAGAGATTGAGATAGGATAGGAGGAAAGAAACTGATTGTGGGGGGTGGTGGAATATGATCGAGGTCTAGAAAATCATGAATTGTTAGAGGAAGGGAATAAGGAACCATTGTTTATCCCTTAACATAACACAAGAACCAGGGGTGTGATGGGGTATACAAACACCACACAAGGCAACATGGGGTTAAGGAGCTGTTCTTGGCTCCTGTATGAGATGTACAGACTGGAAGAGGAGTTAAAAGGAAAGCAGACCAGCTTACTTGTAAGCAGACCAGGGAAGAGAATGGACCTTTTAACTGGCAGCTCCTGAGGAAAGGACTGAGGGGGAAGGTAGGATCTTTCCCATCACCAACTGCCTGAAAGTCCCTCCCTGGGGGAAGAAAGGACCTGTTTCTGATACACCCTGAAAGGGAGGCATTTCCCCCTCTCATGTACTAACCCAGTTTGTGTTAATTCCCCTTATTTTGTTTATGGACTACCACAGAAGGGAAGAGACTTGGAACTGACTGACCTGGAGGGTCAAGTCACAGGAGGAGGGAGTCACCACCTCCAAGAGAGGGAGAGAGCTACCATGCCACAGCTAGTTACAAGGAGGTGCCAAGCTGTGAGCTGACCTCTTCACACTTTCTTGCTACAGACTGTGAACTTTAGACAATAGAGGGGTGGTAGGAAGTGGCCCGGGGAGAGCAGTTTTAAGGCACTCTTGGGTGTCAGATCCTTTGGTAGACCTCCGAGGGCTCTGGGCCAGAGCTCAGTAGAGTGGGAGGCACTGTGCTTCCCCCTACCAAACTGCCTTCTGCATTTTGAAGGATCTTAACCCCTTGACCACTAGGTGATGTTTCCCATGAGTGCTGACCCTCACGAGGGGTCATCTGATAACACTAATAGGCAGCAGGTTTTATAACAAACATAAGGAAGTATTTTTTCACACAATGCACAAACAACCTGTGGAACTCATTGCCATGGGATGATGAAGGCAAAAAGTATAACTGGGTTCAAAAAGGAATTCGCTAAGTTCCTGGAGGTGATATCCATCAATGGCTATTAGTGAAGACGGTCAGGGATGCAATCTCATGCTCTGAGTGTCCCTAAACCTCTGACTGCAAAAAGCTGGGACCGGACAATGGGATGGCTCAATTGAAATTGCCCTGTGCTGTTCATTCCCTCTGAAACTTCTGGCACCGGCTACTGTCAGAAGACCGGACACTGGATATCTGGCTATATGGACCATTGGTCTGACCCAGTATAGCTGTGCTTATGTCCCTCAACAAAATAATACAACAAGAAAAGGAAGCCCTGGGAGAGAACCAGACCTTCAGTTCTCTGCTCCCAGAGGAGAGTATGGCTGAGAACTGGCACTGCTTGCATTGCTTGTCAGAGCTCCCTGCTGGGACAGTGGTGTGAGCTGCAAACAATTACTTTAGAATGCCTACTAAGACTTGCCTGCAGGAGCTGGACTGAATTATGGCCTGCCAAAGGCCCCTTGAAAGAAGGGAGGGATGCTGTGGGCTTGGCATCAGTTGGCTTTCTCACCTCCTGCCTTTTTCACTCCTTCTGGGGTAACCAAAGGTCGTGTCCCACAAGTAGACATGTTCTGCCAACTGCCCGGACACTGAGAACTGGAGGATGGAGGAATACAAGGCCTTGTCACACCTGAAAAGGGCACTGTGACAAATGGAATTCCTAAATGATTCAATGAGATACATCAGGGTCATTTGTCTGTATTCCAAGCAAGTGGAAATAGGAAATTGCTGTGGCAAACTCAATTGCTGTGGAAGATGTGGAATCCCAAGAGGTGGCTGGGACTCGTGGCCCAAAGATGGGAGGATCTGTAATTAAAAAAAAAAAAAAAACTGCAACCATGGGTTTAAGTCTGTACTGGCATTGTGGAAAGAAATCTAAGCAACACCACAGCTGCTGTTGTAAAACACTCTTCTAGCCTGTACATGGTTACATGGTTATGATACTGGAGCTTGGAATAAGAGTGTTTTTGGTGGTGGTGGTGTTTTTTTTTTTTTTTTTAAATGGGAGCCTAAAGTCAGGCTCTAAAATCTATAGCTAGGTGTCTGATTTTCAAAAACACTGAGCATCCAGAAACTCCCCCCCAAATCAGTGGAAACTGTTGGGTGCTCAGCTCGATTAATTATAAGTGAGTTATAAACGGAAGGGATCTCAATTTAAACCAGAAATGACTAAAATACATCTTTGACTGGATCTATGAATAAATCTATGACTGGGTTTGGACAGTACTTGCTTTTTAGGCAAAACAATGAATGATGCAATCTGAGGCTGGTATTGCGTCATACATTATATGAATTGCATCATGTTATTCCTAGAAGTCATGGATGATGCAATCATAACGAAGCTTACATCACTCTGCTGAACAAATTGCCCTATATCAGCTCTAGAAATTATACAGTGTCATGCTCTCTTATTTGTCAGTGTTTGATTTTGCAAAGGGACACATTTCTGTTTAGCCAAAGTGAGCAGAGATGCCTCGAACTTGGGTGAACAGTGCAAATAACTTCTGCTATGTTTGTGGTGAAGTGACTTTTGCATCACAAAAGCGCAGTATAACCACTATGGTTAAGAAAGCCTATCACTTTTATTTTGGCTGCAAAACTGGAGATCAGGACAAGAGGTGGGCCCACACATATGCTGCAACACTTGTGCAACAAATCTTCGCCAGTGGTTGAACAGGAAAAGGAAATCTATGCCTTTAGCAGTGCCAATGATTTGGAGAGAGCCAACAGATCATACCATTGTTATTTCTGCATGGTGCCTCCAGTTGGGAAAGGTGTGTCAAAAGAAGAAAAAGTGGACTGTGCATTATCCAAACATTCCATCAGCTATACGCCCAGTACCCCACGGAGAAGGACTGCCGGTTCCTGATGCACCAGAATCATTCTCACTTGAGTCAGACGAGGAAGAGGAAGAGGATGAAACTTCTGGTCCTGAACCATCAATGTCACAGGACCCACATTTTCTCCCATCCTCCTCCTCTGAACCACACCTCATAACACAAGGTGAACTGAATGACCTTGTCAGGGATTTGGAACTACCCAAGAGTAAGGCAGAGCTGTTGGGCTCTAGACTACAGCAGTGGAATCTCCTGGCAGGTGATGTTAGGGTTTCCATGTTCCGTGACCGTCAAAAGGATCTTGTCCCATTCTTCTTCATGGAAGGTGATCTTGTAGCCTGCAACAACATCGATGGTGTGACGGCAGCCCTCAACATCGTTCACGATCCAGATGAGTGGAGACTGTTCATTGATTCATCGAAGATGAGTCTTAAAGCTGTTTTACTGCCTAATGGCAATGTTTTGCCATCAATTCCAGTTGGTCATGCAGTCCATATGAAGGAAACCTATGACAACATGAAACAACTTTTGAGGTGCATAAACCATGACCAACATCAGCGGCAAGCTTTGTGGCGATTTGAAGGTTGTTGCTCTCTTGCTTGGTCTGCAGACTGGATACACAAAGTACTGCTGTTTTCTCCGCGAATGGGATAGTCGTGCAAGAGATTCCCACTACATCAAGAAAGATTGGCCAATTCGACAGTCATTGGAGCCTGGGAGGAAAAGTGTTCAGCATCCACCACTTGTTGAATCAAGGAAGATTTTGTTACACCCTTACACATCAAGCTGGGTCTGATGAAGAACTTTGTCAAGGCCATTGACAAAACACAAGCAGCTTTCAAGTATCTCCGTGGAAAATTTCCAAGGTTAAGTGAAGCTAAGATAAAGGAAGGTGTCTTTGTTGGTCCTCAGATTCATGAACTTCTTCGAGATGATGCATTTGACCATGCACTGCGTGGCAAGGAAAAGACGGCATGGAAAGCCTTCCGGTTAGTGGCAATAAATTTTCTTGGAAACAACAAGGCAGACAACTACAGGTTGTTGGTGGAAAACCTCCTCAAGGCATACAAAAGCCTTGGTTGCAACATGTCACTAAAGATACATTTTTTGCACTCTCATCTAGATTTTTTTCCACTGAACTGCGGAGCAGTGAACGACGAGCACGGCGAGTGATTTCACCAGGACATTGCAACAATGGAGAAACGCTATCAGGGCAAATGGAGCCCATCAGTGCTTGCAGACTATTGCTGGACAGTGACAAGAGATGCTCCATTTAATGAATAAAAGAGATAAGCCAAGAAGCGCCGAGTAGATACTGAATAGGACTAAACTATGTACATAATAGTTTTTTGCCTTTTGTTTCATAATAAATTTTATTTATATAACCTTTTTGCTGATTTTTAAAGTGTTACATAAACAGGACAGGTGAAATATTATCATGTAAAGCAACCATAAACACATGAAAAGACCTAGGTTTACAATTTATGATTAAAACTCTACTATCTACACAATATACATAGACATAAAATGTAAAAACTTAAATATCTTCGAAACAGTAGCCAATCAGTTGTTTTAATTGTCATATTTGAATTCAGCACATCGAAATACATAATAAATAGCACATTTTATCTCTGAAGCAGACGACTTCTCAAAAATTGTAGACCAGTGAAATCAGAGCCTCTATTTAAGAAGCCTAACTTTCAATTTCAATTTGGAAAAAAAAAATCTTGTCTGTGAATAACTTCAGTTGGTGTGGGCTACGTGCAATCTATTGAACTGTTTTTACCTGGTGCCTGGGCAAATGCATACCCCTCCAAGGTTACATTAGTGAGTGTGTGACAAATAGATCATCATTCTCTGTGTAGAGTGATACTCTATATCTACTAGCTAATTTCCTGAACTGATTTTTTTTCCTTCAGCAGCACCAGAAATGTGGTTTTTACTTCAGTTACTTCTGAAGAATTACCGTTGTACAGTTAATCCTCTTGAATGGCATTTTTAAAATTTCCCGCCCCCCCCCTCCCCCCAATGATGAAAGGAGATTGTCCCAGAAGTAGATGAGGCAGGCAGCCTGGTGAAACTCACCCTTCACTCCACAGCTATGCAAATAGCCAAAGTGAACTTAGTTCTGTATAAAAAACTGATTGATGTATATGGGAGGCCCATTGCAGTTGGTGCGTGAACTGAGACCCCCATGGTCAAGTCAGCAGTCTCTAACAGGTGATCTATAGGGAAGATTTACCGTTGGCCGACCTAGTGCATGGTGTTGTGCCAAGAATATCTTATCTGGAAATCATTTTTACAGACCTTGCACATTTTGTTTGAAATTGCTTTCTCCAATGTGGAATGCTTTAAAGCACATATAAACAAATGGGATTTTTTATTTAAAACATACCAAATATTGTGCTTTTACAAGTGTGGTGTTTTTTGTTATTTCTAGCTTTTATTTTTTATGAATCTCAGTGCTTCCTCGGCAGCAACCAGCCACCACCTCCTCTTCCTTAAGATCCTTTCTTAAAATCCACTTCATTGTCACTGTTAATCCCTACTTCCAAACATTTGCTCTTCTTTTTTAGGCTTAATATTTATCATATTGTATTTCCCTACATTGGAGTAGGGACCGTATACTTATTTGTTCATAATGTGGCTTATACCGTTAAGGTGTTCTAAATAAATAACATTGTGACCAACCAAGCTTTTTTTAAATGGTGGCAAAGCTCCTAAATTCATATTTTATGCCCTCCAAACTAGCAGTCTGATTTTCTGGGTCACAGGGTGACAAATCATTTTTAACCATCCAAAATTGCTGTAACAAGTGCTTTTTGAAAATAAAGTTATAACTATCTCTCTCCTCTGCCTCTCAGAACATAGGATATAAGCTTTCTTTATGAAAAGTAGAATTTGTGGCCTCTTCCAGGAGATAATTTTAGTTTGGTTTATGATTCCTCATATTCACACATGGATTTGCTGATCCTGAATGAATTCTGATCTTGACAGATACACAAGGGAAAGCATTGACAAGGATAGACAAATAGGATCTCTTCTTACATACTGTAGAGCTCTTTACTGTCCATTTACTGGCAAAGCTACTAAATAGTAGTGAATATTGTATTTCAAATGGACATAAATTTTTGGCTTCTTTAGATACTCACTTTGCTTGACTAACATAAAACATATGTGCCCATGAGTTACCAGTTTCAACGGAGAGAGATAGTTTAAAAAAAATTAAAAATCCTAGGATCAAAGTGCAAGAACTTTTATAATGTTCAAAATAGTTCTATTTTTAGTCTCAGGCAAGGTTTGTTCATTCAGTTGTAACTATTATAACTCTTTGAAAAGGGTTATAAATGGTTGTCAGCTTTTCTGAATGTTTCCAGTGCCTCAGTAAATCCATCATGCAAAAAATGCAGCATCGTCTTTTGACTTAAACTAACTACTGTCTTACATTAAAAAGTTGATAAGTGTATTCTGCCCAGTTTTATAGGCTTTATAACAGCTATACATGAAAAGCATTTTCTCAAGCTGCTGTTAGCTGAGAATAGAAATATTTATATGGTGGAAAGAGAAGGATGATTGCATTATAATGGGTTTTATTTGAAGCAATCCTACTTAATATTTTATCGTTGTCATAACATCTTTCGATAAATTCCAATAATTTGTCGTCTTCACCTTGCTGCCAGTTTAGAATTTAGTCTTCGTTCAAGAAGTAAACATTTATTACATGACAGAAAATATGGACTTTCCTCATCATTGGGCTACATTTTACTTTTTGCAATGTATTTGTCTCTGCTCAAATCTCCTTAAAAAATATCTTTGCAATTGCATGACATTTAACAAAATCTGGATTGCTTCATTCATCCAGTTAATATTTCTTTCAATAGTGCAAAACAAAACAAAAACGCACCTTAACTTTCAAGGTTATTTTTCAAGCTCAAGCTGAGGTGCTCTTTGGGTGGTAGCTATATTTAAAAAACAATATTTTCTTAACTTCACAACAATCAGTTAATGTTGAGTAATATGGCAGTGGGCAAGGACAATTTTGTTAAAGTAACATTAGACCCATGTTACAAAGGCGGGCCCATCAGTCTCTTGTTGCACTGCTGGTCATGTCTACACTAGCACTTATTTCCTCAAACTTTTGTCACTCAGGGGTGTGAAAAAACACATCCTTGACTGACATAAGTTTTGCTGACATAAGTGCTTGTATGCATAGCGCTATGTTGGCGGACGATGCTCTCCCGCAGACATAGCTACCACCGCTCATTGAGCTGGTTTTATTATGTTGACGGGAAAGCTCTCTTCCATCGGCATAATGCAGCTATACGAGCACTCTTACAGCGGCACAGCTGCATTAGCATAATTCTGGCACCATAAACTTGTAAGCATAGACATCTCAATCTTGTTGTAAGCTGCTTACTGGCTACTTGACCAAAGCACTGGAACCCTTAGCTCGTTTTACAATTTTTCTTAAGATGAGTGACCTGAGAATTAGTATAACCTGGTGTTTACTCCTCCAATGTCTGTCCCTCCCTACAGATTCTCAGAATGGCAGACAAAGTGTGAACAAGTTATGCAAAATAATCACTACTATAGAAATATTTTCTAACTTGACCGGGGAGTTTTCTTAAAATCACCTTTGGGTTTGTCTCTGGATTAGGCTAGAGCTGAGCTGTGTAGGTTACAAACTTCTTGTCATGTTGCCATTTGATTACGTTTTCTTGTCTGCTTATTTACCCAAAAGTGAATGACCGTGAAGATGTGTGAAATTTATAATAGCATAAAAATAATAATGGCAGACAGGAAGGAGCAGTGATATCTGTGGACAGGGCCAGCTCCAGGCACCAGCTTACCAAGCAGGTGCTTGGGGCGGCCACTTCGGAGAGGGGCAGCACATCCAGCTGTTCGGCGGCAATTCGGCGGACGGTTCCTCACACCTGCTCGGAGTGTAGGACCTCCCGCCGAATTGCCGCCGCAGATCGCGATCGCGGGTTTTTTTTGTTTGTTTGTTTGTTTGTTTGGCTGCTTGGGGTGGCCGAAACCCTGGAGCCGGCCCTGTCTGTGGACATACCTGGGGATCTCTGTTTCAGTCCAGGAAGGTGCAATGGCTGTTCTGGAGACCCTGTCTGGAGCAGTCAAAGTGGAGGACCCCAACTTTTCCAGAGAGTTGGTGGGGAGTGGTGGAAATGGAGGCTGGTCAATACTCCCAGCTTCTGAACAAGGGCCTTCCTTGTATAGCTGTGCTTACCAGTAGTTGCTGCTGTTCTGGTAATATGATGTGTAGCCACCAAAAGTTACATGCTTGTGTCCAGGCAACATCTCTTCTGGAGCTCCTCCTGGCTTTGGGTAGTAAATCCCAGTTCAGGGAGAACATCCAAAATATCCTCAGACGGTGAAACTGAACTCCCTTTTCTTCTAAGCACAGGCAAGGAAACTTTATATTTTTTTTCCCCTTAAAGCTGTCCCTAGCAACCCACCCAACCATTGTATTCCCCTACAAAGGAATCTTCCTTAATAATTTTCAGAAATAGCTAATTTCCTTGTGGAAATCATTTCTGACTAGGAAATGTCTCTAGTGACTGGACAGGATTACTTGGATCAATAGTGTAATAGACAGAGGATAAGGAAGGATCTTTGTCATGAAAAGTCCTGTTGATATGCTTATTTTTAATGTTCCTGCCAATGTGTTGTGTTTTTTAGCCTCCTTTTGCTTCTTAGATATTTTCCTGTTCCCAAAAACAAATTTGTCCTGTCATTTTAGGCAGTTTTAGAACAGCCATTCAGCAAACTAAATAACAAACCATCCAAGGTTAAGTCTCATACTTGTACAAAATATTATATAAATATATATTAATATACTTCAGCTTAAAGAAAGTCCTAGAGCATATCCATTAAACTTTTGCAAGCAGAAGTAGGTGATAGTCCATGAATGTGTGCTTCATCTGTTTGACTTAATTGGGCACCTTCAGGTCTACACATGTGCCAAAAGTAGGAAGCCTAGTTTTCGTTGAAAACAGATGTAGCTGCTAGCATAGAAAGTAAAAATTTTCTTCCAGTTGCTCTCTGGCACTACAGCCTTTAGTGGGATCCTGTTAAAATAAAGAAGACACATGTTGAACAATGTCCTACATTCTGTTATTACTCAGGAATACAGTAATGTGATGTGAGCAGAGTTAAGTATGATTTGGGAGGCAAGTGGGGAATGACTTTCTTCTGAGACCCCAGTAAATGCAGCTTTCCATCAGTTCAGGATTAGGATGCATCCAAGAATATTTGTCACATTTGTGAATGCAAGTCAGACTTGTTTGAATATATGCATCATCAGTATGATTCATATGCTGAATTTAGGGGTAGTCTGTTTTGAGGCTGTGGGGTTTAGGAACTATTCACTTGGACTTAACAGATACAGAGTTTGAGAAGTTTGTTGTGCTGCTTAGATATTTCTTTTTACATGTTGATTTTTTTGATGGTTCTTTTAATGGAATGTATGGAGACTTCATCAGTGATTAACATAAGACAATATTTGATCATATGGTAAGTCTTGCATGTGCAGTCCACACTATTGCTTTGAATTTCATATTTTTGTCTGTTTTCTAGTGTTTTGGATAGCTTCTGCATTTTAATCCCCCTTCCTTCCTTTTGAATTTGTGTCCATACAAAAATGGAAAGCTCTGATACATGAAATAGGTTCTGATAAACTTGTTTTTGTTTTAGATTATATTTGAGTAGCATTTGTCCCAACATCTTACATTATATTTCAATAAAAGGTTTTTCCTTTTACTTAGCTATTGGTATTGAATTTAAATTTGAGTTACTTGCAAGAGAGAGGAGAATCAGCCCACCGGGTAACATTTTCAAAAATTTCTACATCCCAATTTCAAAAACATTTAAGTCACTTAGAAGCTAGGAATGTGACAGGGGAGGGATCACTTGATGATTACCTGTTCTGTTCATTCCCTCTGGGGCATCAGGCATTGGCCACTGTCAGAAGACAGGATAATGGGCTAGATGGACCTTTGGTCTGTCCCAATATGGCCATTCTTGTTCTTAAGCCTATATGCTTTAGACCCTTCTGAAAATGGGATTTAGGCTCCTAAAACATTCAGGCACATTTGAAAACTTCATCCATTATCTTTACAAAGAAAGCCTTCTTGTATATATCTACATCTTGGATAGCTTAGATTGATCCCAGCTTTCAAAACAAAGAATTCAAGTCTATGGAAATTGATGAAGGGGCTAGAAAAGATGACTCTTACTACCTATGTGCAGAGAAATCATGCTCACTGAGGCATGAGAAGTTGTTTTGTAAGAATATGCTAAATCTTTGGTAAAGATTTCCCTAGCTAAAGCAGATGCCTGAAATGGGTCACCAATCAAGTAAGTACCTCCCACATAAATTAGCTGAACTGTACATACCTGTAATGTTCTAGATCATCAATTGGTGCACTTCATTTTTCCATATTTGGTTGTTTTCTATCTTTCTTCCCCAATCCCTTCCCAGTTTGGAGCCCTCCTCTCCCTAGGTTCAAGCACTGTATTGTAAATGACCTGTATTGATGAATGCCAACATCGTATATGAAACATGGAAGGTACATGTAGGGTTTTGTATTTATCAACTACATGACATTGGTGTTAGGTGGGCTCTGACTTATGAGGATACACCTTGCAGTTGATCTAAAGGAACAGATCTAAGGTGTTTTTTCCCCACTTGAGACTATTTAATCAGTGCATCAAAAATATCAAAGGGGGAGCAGGAAGCAGAGCCAGTAGTTTCTTTATGCAATCAGCACAAAAGAGCCCAGCACAGCCTCCCTGGATGGGATGTATGGGGGCATTACTGAAAGAGGGCATCTTCTCATGCAAATTTAACTGTGCTTTTCCTGATTTTTAAAAAGTTTGAGTTTTGCTCAACTCAGCATTCTGCAAGGGGATAACAACCTTAATTCTGTATTAACAGGGGGGTAGCGGTTGCCATTGAGTACATCATTAATGATGCTGATGTTATGTTCTATTTACTATGTGGAGTCTTCACTGAGGTATAATTTGATATTATATGTCTTTATATAATTTACTGAATAATTAGATAAAAACACTTTAATTTTGCAGAAACCTTTGTAACACTAACACCAACCATTACAATTTTTCTTCCTCACTTCAAATAAGTTATAAATGTCCTTAGTTATGAATGGGTTTGTCATATACTCCAACTGTGCACTTGCTAATTTGCAGATGGTCTTCTCCTATTACTGTGAATTATTTTCTTTCTGCAGCCTTTTCAACAACAGGTGGTACTGGTGGGTGTTGATTAGAATACTCTATTAGAATTCTTTGAGGGGAGTCAACAAACACGTGGACAAGGATGAGCCAGTGGATATAGTGTACCTAGACTTTCAGAAAGCTTTGACTAGGTCACTCACCAAAGGCTCTTAAGCAAACTAAGCAGTGATCGGATAAGAGGGAAGGTCCTCTAATGGATCAGTAAACTGGTTAAAAGACAGAAAACAAAGGGTAGGAATAAATGGTCAGTTTTCAGAAGAGAGAGAGATAAATAGTGATGTCCCCCAGAGATCTGTACTGAGACCAGTGCTGTTCAACATATTCATAAATGATCTGCAAATTCTGCCACCTCACTGTTTTACCCCTTTTTCCAGATGATGCAAAATTACTCAAGATAGTTGAGTCCAAAGCAGTCTGTGAAGAGTCACACAGGGATCTCACAAAACTGGGTGAATGGGCAACAAAATGGTAGATGAAATTCACTGTTGGTAAATGCACAGTAATGCACATTGGCAAACATCATCCCAATTCTACCACATGCCGAACCATTGGTAGCCCAAAGGGCCCTGGCTCAGAGCCCAGTGGAATGGAAGAGTCCAGGCTCACCTACCAACAACGCTCTGCTGGTCACAGGTTGCAGCCTGACCACTAGGCCACACTTCCCAACCAACTCCTGAGTGAGAACCATTGCATGCCTCAATAGTTTACACTCTAGCTCTGGGCAAAAAAACCCCCAAAAATCTAAACTTTTTTAAAATGGCTATTTTCCCCCCCAAAGCTTATATCTCTGGAACCTGGGGTCACTATCCCTACCCTGCATCCTTCTGAAGCACACCAAATTTCAAAGAAGTCCGACTAAGCATGTTGATTTTAGAGGACTGTGATGGGTTGTTCGCTCCACACCTCATATGAAAGGGTTAAGGTAGGTGGGAAGGGGCTAATTAACCTAATAGGCTGCACCTCGGGGAGAGTTAGGTTGGAGATGCAAGCCCTAATAAAAGATGATGCTCATCTGAGCCGCTGTAGGCTGGGCTGGTACAAAGCCAGCAAGTTGAGAACAGAAGGGGGCTGAAAGGGAAGTACTGTGCAGTCACTCCCTGAGAGGAGAGAGGTGTGTTTGCAATATAGACTCTGTCAAGAACCTGCCCTGAGCCCCCTCCCATGAGTCCCCGCCCGCACTCTGCCCTGAGCCCCCTGCTGCACCGCTCCTGCACCCCAACCTCTTTCCCTGAGCCCCTTCCTACACACTGCACCCCCTCCCACGCCCCGCACTCCCTTCTGCACCCCCCAACCCCCTGCCCCAGCCCTACATTCATGACCCTGAATGCAATTTCCCCCCCCAGATGTGGCCCTCGGGCCAAAAAGTTTGCACACCCCTGATCTAAGGGTATGTCTATATAGCCAAAAAACAAAAACAAAAAAGAACCCACACATGACAGCAAGTCCAAAGCCTGTGTCAACTGACTCAGACTTCTGCTATGTAGCTAGCAATAGCAGTGTAGACATGAGTACTTGGACTGGAGCTGGGGCTCTGAAACCCAACCAAGGGGGGACTCCAAGTAGAAATATCTGCAGAACTGTTTTTAGTCCTGTAGTGTGAGCCCCAAAAGCAGTTAGTTGATTCAGGCTCTGAGATGCTCTGTAGCAGGGTGTGATTTTGGGGTTTTTTTTGTTTTAAGCGTAGACATACCCTAACTGATTACTATCTGTAAGATCAGGAAGGAATTTTTTGCCAGGTTAGATTGGCAGTGATCTTGGGAGTTTTAGCCTATCTTTGCAGCATGGGATGTGGGTGCTTACTAGGATCATGTGGATATATTTCGCTAAATTAATTCCCTGCCAGTTTAGGGGCCTTGGACATTGCACCTCAGTCCCTTCTATTATCAAGTTGTGGCACATAACAGTTAAGTCTCCTGAGGGCTGTTGCTGTAATATCTTTGTCTAATTATGGTGGTTCAGTTTACTTCATGGGTGCTGATTGGTGTTGGGGTGGCCTGTGATATAGAGGAGGTCAGACTAAATTATCTGATGGCCCCTTCTGGACTTAAATTCTATGACTAACTGAAATACTTTTGCCAGATTCTTCTGTATAACACAAAAACTAATTCCAAAAGTCTTTTCTGACATTCTTCCTTAGGTTGCCAAGTGCAATTGTCCCTGTTCTTTTCATTACCATTCCTTACAAGAAATTGTTCTCTGAGTACATGGGGGTTGTGATGTTGCACTCCATATGCTTTATGGAAATATGCTTATAAGTGTAAATATGATGTAACTGGAATATGCTTTATGCAAAAGGTATCATAACAAAGGTTATAACCTACTGAATATATTCCTCCTATTTGTATGTATGTATCATTCTTGTATCTGAAGCTAGAAATATGAAGTATATCTGAGGTCCTATTGTAATTATGCAAAGTGTGGGCCATTAATGGTGGTTTAGAATCTTGATGGCTCCCATTGACTAGGACAATTGGTTGTAAATGGCTCTGTTTACTTACAAATGTACGCATAGGCCAGCCCTGGGAGAATGGAGGCTGGGGTCTCACAGGATATGTGAACATGTCACCTGATACTGGAATCCATCTTAAATCTGGTACTTTTCCATTTAGAAGAGGTGGTGGGGACCCAGAAAGACAAAAGATTCCAACCTTGTGCCAAAGCTATAAAAGGGGGTGGAACAGAACAAAGGGGGCAGCCAGTCAAATGAGAACCCCTAGGCTCCACCTAAGATGTCTGCTGAAACTAACAAGGACTGTACCAGGGGAAAGTATTGGATCCAGACTAGGAAGGAGTGCCCAGACTAGGAAGGAGTCTAGTCTGTGAAAGAAGCTTATTGGAATATCTCTGGGGGTGAGATATTACCTGTAATTAGTTACTTAATGTATTAGGCTTAGACCTGCATGTTTTTGCTTTATTTTGCTTGGTGACTTTCTTTGTTCTGTATATTATTACTTGAAAGCACTTAAATCCTACTTTTTATATTTAATAAAATCACTTCTGTTTATTAATAAACCCAGAGTACGTGATTAATACTTTGGGGAGCAAACAGCTGTGCATCCCTCTCGGTCAGTGTTATAGAGGGCAGACAATTTATGAGTTTACCCTGCATAGAAGCATAGAATATCAGGGTTGGAAGGGACCTCAGGAGGTCATCTAGTCCAACCCCCTGCTCAAAGCAGGATCAATCCCCAGACAAATTTTTGCCCCAGATCCTTAAATGGCTCCCTAAAGGATTGAACGCACAATCCTGGGTTTAGCAGGCCAATGCTCAAAACACTGAGCTATCCCTCTCCAGTAAAATGGATTGATTTGGGGTATGGATCCCATTGGGAGCTGGTGTCTGGGTGCTGGAGCTAGGTAACCTGCTAAGCTGTTTTCAGTTAAGCCTGCAGCTTTGGGGGTGTGGACCAGACCTGGGTCTGTTTTGCAGCAGGCTAGCATGTCTGGCTGAACAAGACAGGGTTCTGGAGTCACAAGCTGGCAGGGAAAACGGGCTCAGAAGAAATCTCAGCATGTCAGATGACAATCCCAAGGGGATCTCTGTGACCGAACTCATCACAGTGGTGAAGAATAAAAAAACTATTTATTTTTGGCATTGGCATCCCTGGTCCAATTGTAACCAAAGTAGTTAACTTGTAGCTCTGAAGTCCTCTGGGGAAACTTCTTATTTCTTTTTAGGTACAGAGCAAGCTCCTTTCCAAGCGTGGAGTAACAGACTTCATTAGAGGTAATGAGAGGGTAGTGTGGGGTAAGTTGCCATAGTTTGTGCGTTGTGCTATAGGCAAATACATAGTCGATTTTTAAAAAAAAAATCTATGTTGTACAACATCCAGAGATGCCAGGGAGTGGAATCTGAAATAGCTCAGGAAAGCAATGGCAGTATAGTTCTTGAAAACTGAGTAAACTTTTAATTGGGGGGAGGGGCAGAGAGAGAACGAGAGAGAGAGAACTATTGCGAACCTAACGTTAGATTGCTACTAAGCCCGCAATTCCCAAGGTGTCTTGACAGCGTCCTCGCTCAGGGGATGAAGGGAGCCCCTCCGTTGTGGTTTAAAGTGCCGTCCAACCAGCGATCGGTTTTAGGAAGCTCCGTTGGAATTTGCTCTCTACCTTCTGTCTTGAGGTCAAAATCCCCGGCAAGGAAAAAGCCTCAGCACATGTGATAAGAGGAGAAAGTGAGGGGAGACGGATCTTTCGTCTTATTTCTGGACATCACCAGCATTCCTCCCGCAACACCCACCCTATTTTTTCCCAGCCCTCCTCTCTCACATATATTACGGCGCACATAAGCACACACTCACGTACTCTGAAGCAAAAGCAAGAGCAACAGTTGGATTGGAGCCAGGGGACTTACACTCAGCTTCCTCACTGCCAGCAGTAGGCTTTGTTCTTTGGAATCAGTCGGAACCCGGGAGAACGTCTTCACTGCTACTCGTGAGTGGTCGGAATTTTGGCAACTCGGCGGTCTATTAATTTCCTCTGTTCTGTTCTGCAAACTAGGCTGATTTTTAGAAGAGCAAAGCTGGGAGCTGGAGATAGTCAAGGAGTAAAGGGACACGGAGACCGTCAACCTCTTTGGGGGTGGGGGTCCATTTGTTCCACGACGGTAAGTGCCAGCATTAAATACGTATAAAGAAGCAGAGAAAATGAGGCGCTTTAGTAATTTCATTGCAATGGCAACGCATTCGAGTGAATCGCAGTGTATATGCTCAGTCATAGTTTGCCTCGGAACAGTGTTGTGCAGTTAAGTTTTCCTGATCTTTCTCACCCCCCGAAAGCCCTAACAAGACTCAATAGGCTTTAGCCAAATTCTGATGTTGGAAAGATTTCCATAGGGCTTCATGACTAGGTTAGCTGAAAATCTGTTCAATCACCATTCGTAAGTAGAATAGAGTAACTACAGAATAGGAACTACTTAGTTTGTTGTTTGAACCTGTGAAGTGGAAATTAGCACTGTCGGACAGAGGCAGGATACAGTGGAGTTGTTTATATGTCGGTCACTAATGTAAGGAATGGGGGGAGGGGAAAGATTTATTTAGGTTCATAGGAGCAAAAAATAGGTTTGATTTACCTGCTTTAATTCATTCAAACCACCTTTGCTCATTTTAGGAAACTAATTGCATTTTTAAAAACCCACTTTTTCAGGTCTTGACATAAAGAGCAATCAGTTAGCAAATATTGTTCTCGGGGAAACAAGTGGAAGCCAACATACAGTAGAAAGGAATATGTTCTTGGAGACTTGTCTGTCATTGAGAGGACAAGAACTGGGCAAAATGAAACCTGGTTTTCTTCTAGTAAACATACAGTTGCTGCTATACTAGTTTTTGTACTGTTTCTTAAACTTGCTACCGAAGAACCATTACGGTGTTTACAGGGATTGCTTTCCCCTTCTCTCTGACTGGTCTCTAGAAATACTTAAAATGAACAGTGCTCCAGGATATTGATCCAGTTGCCTCCAGAGATCTCATCTGGCTGTCAGAAAGGGACCCACCTTCAGGACCATTTGTCTTAAAGTTACTGATAAATAATGCAGTCAGCATACTACTAGATCTTGCCAAGATTTAGTTGAACTGTCTTGACAAAATGATGATGAAGCTTTGAAAATCAGTAGTTCAACTATGTTAAAAAGTTGGGGAAGGGGAGAAGACCTGTAGTGTGAATGCATTTTCGATGTAACTACCAGGGGGCTATAAACAGGATTGTAAATAAACTTGAGGAGGGGAACAGATTCTCTACCCTTGCCTGTGGTTGTACCTATACTTAAAATAGTGATTCCAAAACCCTGTAGTAATTTGCAAAAAGGCAATTGTTTACTTTTGTTTTGTCACAGGTGATGTAGGAGTGAATCTAGTCACATACAAAATATGCAGTTGTGTGCAGGTGCAAATGGTTGGTTGATTGTGCAAAAATATGGCAGGTGCAATCAGTTACCTGTTTGCTCCGATGGCTGCAGCTTTTTGTTTGTTCAGTTTCTCAAATTTTTACCAACACTGTCCAGTTCTAACTTTCCCCTTTTTGTTGGAAAGAATAGTCTGGTTGGTGAATAAATGTCCTGCTACCTGGTCAGCTGACTGAGTGGGGATTTGAATTTCCAAATGACTACAGATGGTATTCAGTGCCTCATTCATTTTTTAGTGATATGTTCAAAAGGAGTTTTTGTCCTTGTTGCACTGGGATTCACATCTCCTTTGCATGCTGTTGTTTAGTCTATAAAACGTGTATTATTCACTTGTTTGGAATGGGACACTAGAACTAGCAAAAATTCCTTTTGGGAGCTAAAATTGTAATAGTGCTTTCTAGAGCTGTGCTCCCCCCTCTGATGGCATCATGTCAGATTTCATCAGCAATGCTTTCAGTTTCACAATTTCCATAGGTGCTATAATTTCTCGCTGATGCGAGGAAAAACCTGAGGTCTTTTGTTACTTTTCCTGCTTTAATATGTTTTTTTAACATATCATTTGGTACTGTCTGTGAATTTTGGCAATGAGTGTTAAGCTCAGCAGTTAGACACTAGAGGTGGGCCTCAACCAAAAACCCTGGATCCAGATATTCTTGAACAATGGGAAAAAGGTTCTGGCTCTGGCCTATCCATATTAAAGACGCATCACTTTGGCTACATGTATGTATAATTTGCCATTTGAAGGGGGAGGGAAGCTTATTCAAACTATGGCTATATTTTTAAAAATAACATGCTACTTAGTGCTGCTGATAGATAAATATTAAACCTGGGCCTCTCTGTTCTGATAGCTGATGTGATACCTATGCTGAGAGCTTGTTTGTTAGGTAGCTTCTTTTATTATTCATTGCCTAAACTTGACTTTCACAGGAACTAATTCACTGTAGGTTTATCTCCTATTATAATTTTAAAGGTAAGTTGCATTTGGGGACTCCTTTTGAGACGTACTGAATACTTACAGAACAGAAGAATGGCCATACTGGGTCAGACCAAAGGTCCATCTAAGCCCAGTATCCTTTAGAGGGAATGAACAGAATAGGTAATTATTGAGTGATCTGTCCTCTGTCGCCCATTCCCAGCTTCTGGCAAACAGACTAGGGACACCGTCCCTGCCCATCCTGGCTAATAGTCCATTGATGGACCTATCCTCCATGAATGTATCTAGTTCCTTTCTGAACCTTGTTATAGTCTTGATCTTCACCACATCCTCTGGCAAGGAGTTCCACAGGTTGGCTGTGTGTTGTGTTAAGAAATACTTCCTTTTGTTTGTTTTTAAACTTGTTGCTATTAATTTCATTTGGTGACCCCAGTTCTCGTGTTATGAAAAAGAGTAAATAACACTTCCTCCTTTACTTTCTCCACACCAGTCATGATTTTATAGACCTCTATCATACCCCCCCTTAATCGTCTCTTTTCCAAGTTGAAAAGTCCAAGTCTTGTTAATCTCTCCTGATATGGAAGCCATTCTATACCTATAATCATGTTTGTTGCCCTTTTCTGTACCTTTTCCAATTCCAATACAGTAACGCCTCACTTAAAGTTGTAGTTATGTTCTTGAAAAATGCAACTTTAAGTGAAACAATGTTAAGCGAATCCAATTTCCCCATAAGAATTAATGTAAATGAGGGGGTTAGGTTCCAGTGAAAAATTTTTCACCAGACAAGACTATACACACACACACACACACACACACACACACACTATAAGTTTTAAACAAACAATTTAATACTGATACACAGTGATGATGATTGTGAAGCTTGGTTGAGGTGGAGGAGTCAAAGGGTGGGATATTTTCCTTACTGCTAAATGATGAACTAGCAATTGGCTGAGCCCTCAAGAGTTAACACTATCACTCTACAAGGCAGCAGGAATGAGGGAGATAAGTGCATTTCCCTTTTAAGTACACTGCCTTGTTAATTAGATCAGCTTGCTGAGACCTCAGCTGCTGCAAGCTCCCTCAGTCCTGAGCCCTGGTGTGTGTCCCCTGTCTAGGGAAGATGGGGTAAGTGGGCTGCAGGAGCAGGGGGAAGGGGGACACCCTGACAATAGCCCCCCTCTTCCTTCCCTCCCCCCCTGCACAGCAAGCAGGAGTCTTGGGGAGCAGCTCCAAGGCAGAGGGCAGGAGCAGCACATGGCAGTGCGGGTAGGGACAGCTGCAATTGCTAGCCTGCTGGGCAGCTGCTACACAGGGAACTTAGGGGAGCGGGGAGCTGATATGGGGGGCTGCTGGTCCACCCTGGTTCCAAGCCCTCACGGGCTGCTCTTCCTGCAAGCAGTAGAAAAAGCCGGCAGCTGCCAAATGACGTTAGAAGGGAGCATTACACAACTTTAAACGAGCATGTTCCCTAATAGATCAGCAATGTAACAACGAAAGAACGTTAACCAGGATGACTTTAAGTGAGGAGTTACTGTATATCTTTTTTGAGATAGGGCGACCACATCTGCACGCAATATTCAAGATGTGGGAATACCATGGATTTATATACAGGCGATAAGATATGATCTGTCTTATTATCTATCCCTTTCTTAATGATTCCAAACATTCTGTTTGCTTTTCTGACTGCCACTTCGCATTGAGTGGATGTTTTCAGAGAACGATCCACAATGACTCCAAGATCTTTCTTGACTGGTAACAGCTAATTTAAACCCCATCATTTTATATGTATAGTTGGGAATTGGAAAACATAATGTGCATTACTTTGCATTTGTCAACATTGAATTTCATCTGCCATCTTGTTGCCCAGTCACAGAGTTTTGTGAGATCCCTTTGTAACTCTTTGCCATCTGCTTTGGACTTAACTATCTTGAGTAGTTTTGTATCATCTGCAAATTTTGCCACTTCATTGTTTACCCCTTTTTCCAGATCATTTATGAATAAGTTGAATAGCACTGGTCCCAGTACTGGTGGGGGGACACCACTATTTACCTCTCTCCATTCAGAAAACCGACCATTTATTCCTACCCTTTGTTTCCTATCTTTTAACCAGTTATTGATCCATGAGAGGACCTTCCCTCTTACCTCATGACAGCTTACTTTGCTTAAGAGTCTTTGATGAGGGATATTGTCAAAGGCTTTCTGAAAATCTAAGTACACCATATCCACTGGATCCCCTTTATCCACATGCTTGTTGACCCCCTCAAAGAATTGTAGTAGATTGGTGAGGCATGATTTCCCTTTTAAAAAAAACATGTTGTCTCTACCCCAGCAAATCGTGTTCATATATGTTTCACAATTCTGTTCTAACTCTTGTGAGGTGTTGAGTGCCTTCAAGTCCTGCTGACTTCAGTGGTACTTGTGGAAGCTCAGCACCATCTTGGTAGTGCTAGGCATCTCACAGGATTGGGCCTTAAATGATCCGTCTAAAACTCTTTAAAGGATATTGCCAGATATATTTGATACCTGTGCCAAAAATGTTGATAGCCCACAACCTGGACTGCAGTACAGTATAAATGTGAAAGCAGAATTCAATTTGTTGTTCTAAGTGTGGTTATTCTGACATTGCATACTGATTGGCCGCTCTGAATATGGCTGTGCTGACAGATACAATAGGTTTCTGTGAATACAATTAAACATGTATCTGCCAGCTGCTTGTGGTATCTGTATGCCTTAGTAAGAAAACCTGTTCTTTGGCTTTATCTGCCCACTGTGGTTTGTGGTACATTACTTTGACTTATTCTGCAGAAGTTGCATTTTTTTTCCTGAATGATTAAACTCTGATGTCATTTTCTATCTTCAAGGCTTTAACCTTTAAAGATTTTTGCTGTGGATGAGGCCCTTTAACACTGGAAATGGAAAATGCCCTAAAGTCCACTTCTGAGCGACTGTCTACTCAAGCACATTCCAGTGTCACCCATTCATTTGTGGTCAGAATGATTCAGATCTGGTTAAAGATGATTTAAAAGAGAGGCTATGGGTACACTGCAATGTACATTTAGGAACATAAAGATGGTGGGGGGGAGGGGTGTTTTTACAGCCTTATTGAGACCACATGGTTCCAGCTTGCACTTTTTTTTTTTAAACATGGAAATTGCTGGCTGGATTTAGTCAAACAATTTTCTTTCTTTCTAATTGCCTGGAGGCTGAGAGTTGGAATTGTGGCATTAATGGTCAGGTCAAGCTAAAATCAAATAGTTTTTAAGGCTCTCCATATATAATGACAGGTTTTCTTTTGGAGGACTTCACAGAGCATGTAAACCTACATTGCCTCAACATGAGGGGGAGAAAAATGTAATGGGAAATCTTTTGACTTAGTAGGAGAACTGGAGGCATAGTTACAACAAAAAAACAATTAATAGACTGGAGATGGTCTCCATATAACACCAGATGTTATCATCCTCTTCCCAACAAGGAATGCAGACCTGCGAGGAGGTTGTCCACCTTAGCCAAAAAATGCTGAATTCTGTATATAGTTATCTTGAGGGAGCGAAATAACTGGATAATTAATTAAAATAAAAGATATTTTTTAAATAACCACATCATAATTCACATATTTGTCCCCTTACACATATTACATATATGATAAATGGCAGATGCATTCTTTTTGTCTGTTCATCTAATATGTGTTGGAGAATGAACAACCACTTGTCATTTATGTTCATTGAATAATCACCATGAAATTACAGGGCGGAAGTAGTATGCTAAAATATTTTTCTTACTCTTTAAGATTTCTTCTTTATTCTGTTCCCCAATCCCAACCCATTTGTCTCCCATTTTGTACACCATCTGGGTAGAGTTCTTTGCGTAAAAGAAAAGATCTCATTTGGCTCTCAGATTCCCTAGCTCTCTTAGGCAAACCCTTCCCTTGAGACATCCCTGTGATTTATTACTCCTGTTGAGACCATTCCTAATTCTGACCCCCTTATGACCATCATCCACTGATGAAGCCATTGCTTCTCTGGAAAATTCATCCCCAATTCAGATTTAACTGTATTTTTTTTAAACAGAGAGAAATTGCAGCCCATAATGATTTGTCTGTTTGTCCTTAGATTGTGAACTTCACTGTCCCTTCGTGAATGTTTAGAAAGCACCAAGCACATCAATTGTGCTATAGTAAACAAATATTAGATTTCTTTTTTTTTTTTAAACTTTGTGTTCTAGGCTTTAAATTTTGCAACATACAGTACTGCTATTTCAAATTTAATTGGTTTTTGTGGAAGATGGTAGAACACCAACTTAGAGAACAATCCTTAGAGAAATCACTATACAACTTGAATTTTGCTGAGAGCAAAACACAGTACACTATTCAGTGCTATTATACTATCCAGTAGCAAAACCAATAAACAGCAGTTATATTAAAGACTTTTTTTGGAGTTTCTTGGAATATTAGTTTGAGGTGATTATGTTTAGGTCAACAAGCTGAAAGGGGATGGGGGAGCATTGATCACAAATCTGTGCATAAATTTTCAATAATACCTTCTGACACATACTGTGACCAAAGTTTTTTGTGTTTTTGTGTCTCTTCTCCCCCCTCCCTACTCTCCAGGACACAGGTGAACTTTGTTCTTAACTTATAAGGAAATTTTACCCTTACTCCTTGAATCAGAATCTATTAAATTAACTTCTGCCACACATAAACTACATTGTTTAAAACTTAATTGCAGTTTGTTCTAAATATGAAGTGCACAATACATATGTGGAAGTTATTAGTACCTCTCAATATCCACTAAACATTAACCAAAACACTAGATATGTCTCAGGGCACTTAAACTCTAGGATCTGAACAATCACACAATTCCACAATATTAAAGCATGTGTTAATAAGCCAACCTGAGCCAACTTGTTTGTAGCTTTCCATATGAAAATATAATTATAAGGTAATAACTATATAGTAGGTGTAGCAATGTAATACTTATTTTCAAGAACAAGGAAGTGCAGGTATTAACATGTCTAGTACCATGTAGCACTACCACTCTCTGCAATTCTATAGGACATCACCTTCCACCTGAAGATCATTAAACACTTTGCAAGTATTAATTATCAGAGCATTTCTATTAGGTAAGTATTCTAACCATATTGCAGATAGATAAATGGAGGCAGAGCAGTTAAGTGACTTGAATAAGAGTAAACAATAAATCAGTGGCAGAGACAGGAACAGAAGCAAACAGTCCTGATCCTGATATTGCTTTTAGTAAAGACAAATACTAAGTCTGGGAGAAAGTGTGATTTAGTGATTATAAATAGGGAATGGAGCCCAAATCCACAAAGGGACTTAGGAGCCTAGCCACCTAGTGGAATCCACAAACCCTGAATTAGGTGTCTAGGCTCCCTGTTCAATGCATGGGGAGAGGTTGGCGCCTAAGAATGGAATTAAAACAAAAAACAGCATGCTGGGCAGGGAAATGCCTAAACTAGCAATAGCAGATGCTGAGGACACACCCCTCTCCTTATCCCTGTCCCTCTCAGGAAGTTAGGTGCCTATCTTCACATTGGATCCACAGCAGGAAACCTCCATCCTACACCTAATAAGCTTCTTGCAAGAACAGCAGCTGCAGATACCTAACTTCACAAAAGAGTTGGGAGAGTAGGGGAGGGAGGAGGTCTCCCTTATAATCTCTCTCCCTGTGGTTAGTTTAGTTCACTAACCAGGGATGTGGGAGATGCTGGCTGAGGAGATGGGATTTCAACAGGGTTTCCCACTTTTCATGTGAGTGCCTGAACCTCTGGGCTACTCTGACGTGGCTCTCTGTCTCTCCTGTTGAAGCTGTTCCATTATGAATAAATAATTTAAATATTCATTGGGTCAGAAAGAGAGAGAGAGCTACTCTATAGTAAAGTTCAAATCCCTTCTCTTCATCAGGTGGAGAAAGGAATTGAACTGTGATCTCCCACATCCCCGATGAGTGCCCTAACTACTGGGCTAAAGGTTATAAGGAAGACTTCCCTCTGCTAGTCCCCCCCAGCAGTTTTGTATAGAATCAGGCTTGCTGAAAGCATGCTACTGGGTTGGGCCACACAGGCAAAATAGGTGGGGCAATGCCTCTCTTCACCTGGTTTGAGAATCCTTCTGGGGTTTAGGCACTTGAGAGCCTAGAATAAGGCATTGTGTGAATGACACATGCTCAGAAGCTGAGGCAACTAGGGGACTTTAACAGTTGGACTCTTAAGTGCTGGGGTATTTTAGGCACCTCCAGGTTTATGTAGTAGCTTAGCAGAGGGCATGAGGATCTCAGGACCCTAGAGTTTGAATTTAAATACATAAATCCTCTGGTGGATCTGGGCCTGGGAGTTTAGATTTCTAGGTTCTAATCCCAACTCTGCTACTGATTTGCTCTACAGTCTTGAGCAAGTCAGTTTACTCTGCCTCTTAGTTAACTCCATTTTGCAGCTGAGTACAGTATTTCTTCAGGAGGCTTAATTCTTTAAAAAGTGCTTGAAATAAACAGGTGAAAGCTGTTACATAGAGCAAGGGCAAAGTATCATTCTTATAACCCTTAATCAGTTCAGACCAATTTTGTGAAAGGTCCTTTTCTTCTTACTGATTTTTATATTTTTTTATTGCTCTGTTTGAACTTAATCTGCAGAATATGCATATCTGGTTTTAAAAAAATTACATCTTGAGCAGGAAGGTATCAGTGTTGTTGATCTACTGTTTCTCTAATCAGCCTTACAAATGGACTCAGAAACCTTAAGGTTATTGTCAAGGCTGATAGGCCCAGCATCTCTCTCCTATTACTGACTTACCGCAAGATACAACTGCAGATGATGATGCTCTCCAAGCCCTGGATGATCATTTTAATCAGGACCGGCTCTAGGCACCAGCAAAACAAGCGGCACATTTTTAGGGGCGGCATTCTGGAGCGGGCCATGCCACCCCTAAAAATGTACCCTGACTGCCCTAACTCACTTCCGCTGCTGCCACTCGCGCACCGCTGCTCTCAAATACAAGCTCTGTAATACCCAAGGGAAAATCTATGTAGCCTAAGACAGAGTTTCTATTTTAGTATGGAATCATCAAAGAGATCTTCAGATGATATTGGATCTGAATAGTACACAGCCTGTCCTGCAAACTGAAGATAGGCTACAACCAGGAATCTTCCTTGACTTTCCAGAAGTTTTCACCTGTACCACAGGCGTTGCAAAAATCTTCAAGCATAAGATCCAGCTAAAAAAGCAATGTTGTGCCATACAGCATAAAGTATGAAATGCTCCAATTGCACTGAGACAACTGGCCAAGGAGGAGATTCTGAAATGATGCAAAACAAATATCATTGAGCCTGCTGATTCATCCAAATGGATTTCTCCTATTGGTCTCAGCAGGAAGCCTAATAGTGCTATCTGCATGTGTGTGGACTTGAGAGATCTAAACTCCAACACTGTTATGGATTATCATCCTCTACCTAATATCAGTGAAATGCTCTCCCCTTGAAGGAGGCAAGAGTCTTTACAACCCTTGATTTATCCTCCGCTTACCAGCAGATCACCTTAATGGAAGAGTTCCACAAATATGAAACTTTCTTCACTCCAGAAGGTTTGATGCCCAAACACCATTTGAATTGTAAGCCTCTGTAGCTTCTGTATTCCAAGGAATGAGGCATGGGATCTTCAGACAGACGAGGGGTTTTACTTTTAAGATGACATTCTAGTGTATGGCAAAGATTAATCCAAACATGTCCTCCTATAAAAGGTTCTAGAAAAACTTTGACAACATGATTTTGCCATCAGCAAAAAGAAATGTCAATTCCATATTGACTCAGTGACATATCTAGGACATACAATCTCTCAGAATGACATGCAGCCAAAACCAGTCTTGGTGAAAACCAATTTTGTTGTACCAGAGCCTGACAACAAGGTCAAACTTCAATCCTTCTTGAGATTGTGTGAATACTATTCAAAGTTTGTACAGCAGTTTGCTCTGAAAATAGTACCTTTGCATCATCTCCCTGGGCATCAAACCTGGCCATTTTGAATGATAGGTAAAGGTTTGCCATAGTAATGGTAGACTAACAGACTGACCTTCAAATGGTCCCATTAGGTCTACAGCCAGTTTCTTCCATGGGCAGTTCAGACAGTCAACTAATTGACAGGGTGTGATGGAGTAGGAAGTGTTAACTTGGTAGTGTTGCATGGAAGTTTTACTAGTTTTCCCTGGGGTACTGCACTAATACGAGATGGTGATGGGAAATAAGGGTATGACTTCACTGAGGGATGATACTTGATGGCCAGCATGTAAATGATGGCAGCTGCCCTTTGTAACCTGAGCCCAGGAGGGGGTTGGGGCCAGGCGACACCTTCTGCCCGGGGAAACTGGACAAAGGCTGGAAGAGGGGTGGGGGATGGTGGCTGGGTGAGGGAGCAGAAAGGGGGTTGAGTTTGGAACTGGCTGGGGAGATGTGGGAAGGCCCAGAATCTGTCAATTAGTTGACTGTCTGAACTGCCCATGGAAGAAACTGGCTGTAGACCTAATGGGACCATTTGAAGGTCAGTCTGTTAGTCTACCATTACTATGGCAAACCTTTACCTATCATTCAAAATGGCCAGAAGTTACATTCACTGTAAAGATTACCACTGAAATAGTGATTAAGTTCATGTCATCATTCTTAGCCTGAGAAGATTTCTCAAGGAATTGGTAATGGACAATGGAATGCCATTGACTTCTCCTGATATGCAACACTACTTCAGTAGCAATGGTATCAAGTACAAAATGGTTTCTTTATATTATCCAAGACTTAATGGCCTATTTAAGAGAATAAACAGACTAGTGAAAGAAAGTTTGCTCAATCTTTCCTTAAACTGTTCCACTGTAAATATTTCAGTGTTGTCTGTATTTAAAAAGAGAAGTCAATGCCATTGACCTAGTAGAATTAAAAAATAATGCCATAATACTTTTTTATGACCATATGGTATAGGGGGAACCAATTGATAAGAGAGCAGATTTCAGTTTTCTTCCCAAGAGGTGTTGCTTTAAGTAGAGGACAGAATTATATTTCCAACACACCTCTGAACAGCATACTAACCCACAGAAACCTTCCTACCAACACTAGAGAAAGAAGGATTCTGCGTGGACTCCTCCTGAAATACTACCACTCTGAAACCTGTCATGCTATGTCACGTCAAAAAATTGCCAGTTAGATCCATATAAACAGTGACTATTAATTCCTATTTGTTCCTATGTTTTCAGGCCTACAGTAACAGTGAAAAATGGAAAAAGAGCAAAAAGAAGTAGAAGCCTCTAGATACGATAATATTAACAATATTTCCTCACTCTCGGGAACATGAAATTTACATGCAGAATGAGGAGAAAGATAATCTGTCTTTGTTAATTAAAAACTAGAGATGGACCCAAACCAAATCCCTGATCAAAGCACTGTTAAACTTTGGGTTGGGGATGGGACAATTAAAAATCAAGATTTATATTTTGTGGCTTGAGCCTCTCTGTAATAAAATTGAAATAAGCTGCAAAAAAGGGCATTTTGCTACACTTATTGGAGATAAAAATCTCTCTCTCTCTCTCTCTCTCTCTCTCTCAAGTAAAATAGGATTGTTCCATTTCCAGCATTCTCTATTGCAGGGGTGGCCAACCTAAGCATGAGAAGGAGCCAGAATTTACCAATGTACATTGCCAAAGAGCCACAGTAATACATCAGCAGCCCCCCATCAGCTCCTCCACCCACTCCCAGCGCCTCCCACCCACCGGCAGCCCCACCAATCAGCGTCTTCCTCTCCCTCCCCACACCTCCTGATCAGCTGTTTCGTGGCATGCAGGAGGCTCAGGACAGGGAGGGGGAGGAGTGAGGGCATGGCAGGCTCAGAGGAGGGGATGGGAAGGAGTGGAGTGGGGGCAGGGCCTGTGGCAGAGTCAGGGGTTGAGCAGTGAGCACCCCCTGTCACATTGGAAAGTTTGCACCTGTAGCTCCAGCCCTGGAGTCTGTGCCTACACAAGGAGCCACATATTAACTTCTGAAGAGCTGCATGTGCAAGCTAGTGCACTGTAGATTGACACCCTGGCTTGCTGTTCACTTACTTGTAATGTAGACAATCCTCAGCTGATATGCAAAAAAACCTTCAAACAATTAGTGTATTTTGTTACAGTGAAGCTGACTTACTAAAAGTTCTTTTGTACAATTTGGTAATGTTTATACTAGGGTTTGCTTGTGTGTGTGTGTGGTTTTTTTTTCCCCCCCTCATGGTTCTGGGACAGTGCAAGAATTACTATAATGAAAAAAGAAGACAAGCTTATGGAAAGCGGTTCACAACTCAACAAAAGAAAATTGTGGTCAAGGTTAACTGAAAAGGTTATGTAGAACATCAAAGCCACATGCCACTATCTCAAACCCAACAGTCATTGAAAACTATATTAATTAATACTTGTATTGTCTGGAAGTGTGTGGGATTCAGTAATGCTTTGGCTGCATATTTTAAAAATAATATGCAGGGCTCCTGACTGGGGACCAGATAAGTTGGTCTAACTTTGCTGTAATTCTGACTTTGCTATTGCATAATACTGCATCATCACCACCTCTGTGGCTGTGTGTGTAGTACACAAGTAATTTTAATCATTAATGTTTTGGATGCATTTCGACACTGATGGGGAATTGGCAGTTGATTAACTGCTGCTTTGGAAAATGGTATTCTTTGAGTGCAATAGTGTGTATGTGCTTCAATCTCAAATCAGCTTGTTCGCTTGATCCTGGTATTCTTTGCAGAGGGGAAGCTCCTCTTTCTGGTGTGACTGCTTTGACTGAACTTAACTGAGCATCTTCTATTGCAGTCTTACTTAATATAAAGCTGAGAACCTCCTTACTTTGTTGTGCACAGTTATTGACTTGCAGAGCTGTGTGGATAAAATATCTCCAAGTCATTAAAGTTATGTGGATGCCTTCTGAATTGTCTTTGGAAGAAATCTATAGAGGGATAAGGACATTGGCAGTGTCTGCAACAGCATCAATAACCTAATACTTTTCTCTGTACACAAGTAAAAGCTTTACCCTGCAGGATTTTTTTTTATCTTGGATACCTAGGCCTCATTTTCCACTCTTTCTTAACTTGGTTTCTGATATTCTGATAATCTTGTTAGGTACAAATAAAATCACTTTGATGTGTAGGTGCTATTAGGTACCCAACCATCTCCTGTAAGTGTCATTAATTCTCCTGCACAAAAGAGCTGAGCTTTTAAATTTCACTAGTATCTTTCTGAATTTGAGGAAAATATCTGCCAGTATGGGTCCTAATCCTGGATGGGTCAGAGTGTACTTTTCACAGTATTGCTAACCCAGAGTGTTAACAAATGAGTTAGGCCTCAAAAATGGATTGGCTTAAAAATTGTGAAATTATTTAAATAATATTGTCATCTTTTTATTTGGCTCTGGTTTTTGATCCTCTAAGGTTCATGGTTTTCAAGTCTTTCTCTGCACCCAAGAGAGCCAGACATTTTTATTTTTCAAAAAATGAAAACTGAGTTTGTCACATAATTAATGACACAGAGCTGGAGCTTTAAGAAAAGTGCCAAATGTCTTACGAATCAGAGTACAATTGTGAGAGCTGGCAAAATGGTCATGGTAATTAACAGAAAGAATTGCTTTCTTCTGACATTGTTACAATAAAACAATATTATGCCTTGATGATAATCCTTAGAGTATTTCAGTCTATATAACCTGAGTTCTTTCATGGCATAATACAGGTATTCCCTCTAAATGTATTCTCCATGCTTCATTGTAGTGTTTCTGCCTGGAACTTTCTTCAGTCTTTTTCTCCCTGACTTCCTAAATGTGATTTAAAGAAACAATACGCACTGTTAGGTTCCTCTTCTGTGGTTGACTTAAATGGGGATTAGAAGATGCTAATGAACACCTTGCAGGACTGGGCCATTTAAAACTAAATTGAATAGTACCAAAGTTTTGAAAGTAAGTAGCACCTGCCCCTTCCTCATCTGAACTCTGTGTAGCCAGCCATCACCCACTCCTCTCTAACAAAGCTGATTATATTGCATGTACCCTGTGGCTGGATTTTTTTTTAATACTATATGAATGTAATTCTATCCCTCTACTTTTCCACCTTTTTTTTTAACTACTTTAACCCCCTGCAAAGGTCCCCCAAAGTAAAAAATTCTTCAAGTAGAAAATCACATTTGGCAGTTCTGCAAGATGATTTTTTTTCAAATGGACAAAATAATTGCAGAAAACTGGTTCAGAAACCTTCTGTGGCCAAAGAAAGTATAAAGTTATGTAGAGCTATATTAAGTTGGAGTTGTACTTAAATATGCTTTCCATGCCAACTGAGAGCATAATAATGCTAATCCCACAAGTCTTAATAGAGTTTCAGGTTTGAAAAATGTTTTATGGTTCACATTTCACTATTAAATAGTCAATATTTTTTTTAAGTTTGCTGCAATTGTCCTCATTGGTTTTTTTCCCCTTTTTTTCTTCCCCTCCAGTCTATTCCCAGTTTCTCCACTTCCATTTAGGAGACAGTAGCAACTAGTGGCAGTCTCTATATTGGAGAAGCCCAGGCCCATGTCAACCAATGTGACAGTCTCTGCAATTTGTGAAATGAATATAGTTACCATAGGGTTTATTTGGTTAATGCACAGGAGATTTACATATATAATGTCACTCAGTGTTAACAGGAATCACCCACATAAAAACTTTGTGCAACAATAGGTGAGTAGACCTCTAAGTTTTAAACTCCAATACTTTATTGCCATGCAGTGCAGTACAATAATTTGCACACACCCCACACTCAGACGTCTATTGATCTAAATGTGCTGGCTTTTTAAGAGGGCAGAATAACTTTGCGATCAATAATATATGTTATATAGGTTCAGAATCCAACCTTATTCTGTACAGCATAATCAGCAGAAGGAGGGTGGTCTTGTGGTTAAAGCACAGGAATCTGGGTTCTATTCTGGCTCTCCACCCAGATTACCTGTGTAACTGTAGATGAATTGCTTAACTTCTCAGCTTCTCAACTGGTTTAATGGGGTTAACTACCTCCATAGGAGTGTTGAAACTTAACGTTTGTGAAGTACGTCAGGATGCACTGACAGAACTTAATATATAGGCACAGATTACTTATTTTAATTATAAGTATAAAATATTCAAAAAAGCACTTTATTACTCTGACTACCTGAGGAACTGGATTTTTTTTCCTCCCATAAACAGTATATTGCACGAATGGCCAGGTACACAGTGGACGGGAGGGATGCAGTCCTCTGAAACATTAGATTCAGAGCCGAAACTAAACATTTTGTTGCCCAGGGCTATAACCATATTTGCGCCCCCTACCAGAGGTGCCATGGGGGGGGAGCATGTGGGGTCACATGCCCCCCAGATATTTTGTTTCCCCTGCAACCCAGACAGGTTGGATGGCTTGCTGTGGTGAATCAGGGGGGAGGGGAGGTGGCACTCCCTCACCGAGCCCAGAAAAGTGGGACTGGCCCTATAGGCAGAGTTTGACTTCTGTATTTGGGGCCATCGGACTTAATAAAAATGTTTGTCGATAGAGAATATGGAAGTTAAACACAGAAATGTGTGTCTATGATGAAGTGGTTGCACATTCACCCAATGTGGTATGATTTATCAGACTATTCATTATTAAACATCTTGATTTTTTTAATATTGGGCAATACAGAATGCAAACATTATGACAAGGTATTTGTTGAATATATTTGAGGAAGTTATTATCTGCCTATGTATATCCCACAAACAGAAAAATGTGGCTCCACTTGCTAAATAAGTTGTTCAATAACTCTATTTAAAATCAGAAGTTAGAAGTGAAATAGACCTATGGAGTTATGTTTATCCCTTACTGAACAGGAGAGTGACTTTGTTCCAGTGCATTCTTGTGTTCTTTATCTAGACCAATTTCATGAGGGGTAGGGCTCTTTCCATTGCCTTTTGGATGCTATTCAGCAGTGTAATAGATCTCTCCATTTTCTCTCTCTAAATTTTCCTTTGCTCAGGTTCACCCTATAATTCTTAGTTGTAGTCCACCAACATTACCCTCAACCCACCAAACTCAAATTTGATCCACTGACCTTTTCTTAGTGGCCCTCAGAACAAAGTATTTGAAGAAGCACATGCTGGGGGATTGAGCATTTAGGAGATGAGTGGGTCCTTGAAGGGATCTATCTTGTATGAAGTTGCCTACCTAAGGAAAGAGCTGGAAAACAACTGCTGTAAATAACAGCTTGTGAAGGACAGAACTCAGAGGAAAACAAAAATGGAAAATAGAGGGAAATAAACATCGAAAAAGTTCTACAGCAGTAGAGCTAGACAAATGATTTTAGTTGTTGTTTTTGGTGGCAAAAATAATTTCATTTCAGGTCCAATGAAAGGAAACATTTTATTTCAATTTTGGGTGATATTTTTACCTTTTTTGTTAAATCTAGCTAAATTTCTAAATAGAACATCATTTTAGAAACAAAGCCAGAGGGGCCTCAGAGGATGAGGGAGGGGATTTTGTGAGCAGGGATGGTAGCAGGGTATGTTCTCCCAGCATCTGATCTTGCCTCATGTAGTCACCCAAGGTTCCCAGCCACAGCTTATCAGCCAGTGGCTTACCCTCCAGCTTCTGGGTTATGGTCTCCCTGCTCAGGGCCGTCACGTGGTTGCTGGTGCTTGCACCCGGCCTGGGGCAGCCTGGGGCCAAGCTTTCCCCTCGCTCCTGCTCTCAGGCTGCAGCAGCTGCTCCCCTGTAAGCCACCAGTGTCCTGCCCGGAGTTCCCAGGAAGGTTTCAGCCATCCAGTCCTTATGGGGAAGTTTCTTTCACCTTGGAAACCCCTTTGCCCCCCCCCCCCCCGTGCTTGGAGATGCCGGGGAGCAAGAGCACCCAGTTGGGGGAGGGAGCCTCTGGTGCACTGAGGGGACTTGGCTGAGGTAGGCAGATCCCATGTGCATTGCTGCTGAGAGGGGAGTGACGCTAGTGGGCTCTGGAGTGCTGGGACCAGTATACAGTTGCGGGGGGGGAGGGAGGGGGAGGCAATGCCCTTGCAGGCCCCCCCAATCTCTGCCTGTGGTTGGCTCAACCGACCCTTGCCATGCCCCAATTTTCTACCTCTGTGGCTTTGCACCCTTGGCAGTTGCCCCGCTTGCCCCACTCTGTTTATGTCCCTGATTAGGTTGTTACCTGAGATAGAATACCACATTTGATGGACCAATGGTCAGATCCAATGTGGCAAATGCTATTTGCTGAGGTTTCTGGACACAATTTCTTTGCTGGAAGAGGGCATAAGTGATCTAGTTAGAAAAGGGGAAAAAACCAAAGTGGATAAGAGGAAAGTAAAATTGGAATAAAACGTGTTGTAAAATTGCTGTAAGCTAGATATCATTCCCAGCAAGAATGCTGCTGGTTTTGCTAGACAGTAATCTAACTTTACTGTTTCCAGTATTGCCAACTATAACGGCTGGAGAGCATGAGGTTAAACCAACCTGATTACAGAATGAGCTGCACCTGAGAGGAATCACGCAATTCCCCATAAAGAGCAGAAGGTGGTTTCATTAAAGAGGGAAAACCAGGAAATTTCAGCTAGGTCTATAGACATACTGCAGGGAGCAATAAGGCTCCTTCAGGGCCCAGAGACAGCAGGGGGAAAGCTCAGAGCAGAAAAGGAAGCTGCAGGGAAGAGAGTGAGGGAGAAAAGATCCTAATCTCCGTCAGTGGGCTCCTCATTCATTCTCAGTCTCTCTCCCAACACCTCCCCAATCTGTCCCCATGCCCTAGCTCCTTGTCCTCTGCCTTTTTTGTCATTTCCATGTCTCCCTTTGCTTCTCATTCACTGTGTCTCTCCCCACCCTCTCAGTCAACTGGTATCAATCCCCCCATCACTCTCTGTTGGCTTCCAGTCCCAGTCTACCTATCCAACTTCTGTCCCCTCTGCATTCTAATCTGACTGCTGCCTCCCCCATGTGGCCTGGGTGCCAAATGGGGTCACTGAGAGCATGGGAGAGGCAGGATTCCTGCTCTCAGGGCTAATGCCTGGCCACCAGTGCATTTGGGAGCAGCCATTAAAGGGAAGTTTGGCTTTGCCACTGTAGTCCTGTGCTGGAGAGAGGCATCCTCGGTTGCTTTGTGAGGGATGAACATGTGCAGTCCTGGCACATGCAGGAGTTGAGAGCCTCAAACATGCCCAGTGAGAATGGAATCTTCTGAGATTTTTGCTGCTAAAATCAAAGAAGTCTCTATTGAGAATATGTAAATTGCAGTTTTTCAAAGGCTTATAACTTGGCCAAATTTGGGCAGATAGTCACAGAGAATGGAAAGGCAAAGACCTGAGACAAAGACCACCCCTTGTCAAATTTCAAGTCCCAGCCCCAAAGCACAGGGGGTGATAGAGGTGTTCAAACAAAAAGTTGCCCAAATATAACATGGGTAAGATGACATATTTTTCCATAGCCCTTGTTCTTAGAAATGGTTGAACTGTTTAGCTGAAATCTCCCCGTCCCCCACAAAAAACAAACAAATAAATAAATCTGCCTGAGGCAAACACCCAGCATCAAAAAATTCAGCCCACATGGTTTTAGTTTGATGAAGTTACAAGCAACTGAAAACAGGGTCTTATACTGAGCAGTATCTGGCAACCTTAATAGGCAACACTCCCAGCCCTCCCTCTAATTAGACTTAGAAGGATTAGATTTTTATCAGAAAACGTTGGTAAATATTGATTTTTACTGTACACACACAAATATGAAAAAATATTTCTATTCATAACTGGAATGTATTGATAAGCAAAGTAAGAAAAATGCTGCTTAAGAACTTATTAGAGTTTGATTTAAGGGTAGTTACATTATATATTTTGAGATGTGATGTTGACAGTTTGTATTTTAGCTGTTTTATAACCTTTAACTTTTTGAACACCAATGTCTGTCATTATATAATTGTCTGACCCTCCCCCAATAATGTCCTGCAACTGTGAACATTTCAATTAATAAAAATAAATATCTATATTAGCTGTCACAATTAGCTGTATATTATCTAAAATATCTATATTAGCTGTCAGAGATATAAATATTTTAAAAATAGCTGAATGCTGCTAAGCCTACCTATAATATGTTTTCATGTTCACCTGAGGTCAGCAGCAGTGTTTGAACATTCAACCTTCAAAGCCATAGTATAAACTTCTTCTATTTCAGCTATAGGAGTAACTACTGGAGAAAGGGAAACATGCTGCTCTTTTTTTGTGGGCTAGCCCATATAGAACATACACATTGCCAGTTGTTTGCACAGGTATTTGTGAGACAGCATTGGAACATTGAGCACCAGGATTCTTGATTACAAACAGCATAGCTAAATGTGACAACATCTCTATTTGTGTAATCTGTGAGGACTGAATTTGAAACCTCTAGTACTTGAGCTAAGGAACCAAAATAGAATCATAAACCATCTATAAGTGGTCTAGCTGGTAGAGGGAGACACAGAGACACAATGTTAGTGTGGGTTGCAGAAGTACCTAATTTGGCACTGTTTCTTCTGAACACTGTGCAAAGTGGATGATATTTGTCTTTGATGTATTAGAGACCTAGTTTCTCTGTTCCCAGAATTTCCTAAGTGGCCTTCTGCATCTCTAGAACTGTCTACAAAAGAAACTCTAGAGCCAGTCCATATCTGGTAGAAGAGTCTGGCCTCCTAGTAGCAGCCCTGAAACATACTTTGTACAAGAAGATGTGAAATGGTGTTAGAAGTAAAGGTAGCCTCACTGGTGCCAGAGGAGAGTAGAAACAGAAGGAAAACAGCAACAAAAGTTGCGAACAGGAGCAAAGTAAAAAAGGTTGCATGTTTAATAAAGGTTGCAGGATCAAATCTCATGAACATGCTGCTCTTCAGCTTTGATTGTCCTTCAAGATAGAGTAGAAGCAATATTTTCAAGATTTCATTGCTACAAAACTCTACCAGGAAACTGGAAATATTCCGGTATCTTCTTGAATTTATGTCATAAATCTTTTGCCGTTACTGAAGTCAGCTCAAAGATGACTAAGAAAGGGATCTGGGTATGTTTGATGCATAGATCCTACCTAAGAGAAATGTGGTTTATGAAAGAGCGTGTTTATACCAGAGAATACAGGAACCAGGAATATAAGAGCTTTTATAAGAGCTCTACATGCATTGTCCGGAAACCTATTTGAGGTGAGGGGCACTGCAAAACAGAAAAGTATCAGAGACCGACTAATCATTGAACTTAGGGATAAAAATATTTCTCAGGAACTACAATTAAAGACAAATTTAAATCTACACACTGATACCAAAGCACTCTGAACTTGTGATGCAGCAGCAAAACAAATTTGCCAAACCAAAAACTAGCTTAGAAGTTGTAAACAGACTCGGCACGAGTGCTAAAAGTAATTATCATAGGATCTGGGAGGGATTTCAAGAATTCATCATAAGACCCCTGAGGCTAAGGGGGACAAATTCCAGGTTAACTACAAAACCTTTTAGACTAAATGTAAGATGTGGAAAAATTCATATCCCAACAGATGTCCAGCCAAGAGCACAAGTATAGACATTTTACAGCTGTTTGCCAGCTAATTATGATAATGGACAGTCAAGAGCCTTTGTTTCTGGGATCTATTGCAGTGTCTGCCTGAAGAATGAAACTGATTATTCATGGAAAGATTATTGACATCAAAAATTGACTCAAGCAGATGTGACCGTGATTATCAGAGGGACTTACAATCACCCTAACCCCTCTCAGAGCTGAAGTCACCTAATGGAGCTCTGACAAGCCCTGAAGGTATTCCGAACTGCCCTGGGCCATTTCGCCCCAGAAACAACTTATACTCTGAATCAAAATTTTGTCTTTTGTAGGTGAACAAAGGATCAAAGACCAACAACCTTCTGAGCTGCTGTGTGGCAGCCATGATGGTCCTAGTGAGAAAGGTGGAAGAACTTGATGTAGTATTTGGTGATACTGGACTCTTGGAAGGAGATGCAGTACAGATGACCTTAAGAGACTATGCTGAACCATGTAGTGTACATAAACTTCACAGGATTTCTCAAAGTGGAAATAGAATTAGAGAAAATGGAACAGATTGGCATTATCAAGAAAATCTCTAAACCAACACCTCAGTGGTGCCTATTATAAAGCAAAATGGAAAAATATAAATCTTTGGATTTCAAGATTTAATGAAGCAGTTGCGAGAGGAAAAAATATATCTTTCTCTGAGAGGGGTTAGGGTGATTGTAAGTCCCTCTGATAATCACGGTCACATCTGCTTGAGTCAATTTTTGATGTCAATAATCTTTCCATGAATAATCACTGGATGACTTCCTCCTCAAAGTGAAAAAAGCTATAGTATTCTCAAAGCTGGATACCTTGAGCAGGTTCTGGCAAATTGCCTTAGTCAAAGAGAGTTGTAAACTGACTTCATTTATCACACACTTTGGGAGATTTTGCTTTAGAAGCTTACTTTTTGAGATTACCAAGCTTACCTGGAAGCTTCCAAAGAAAGTTAGCAGAACTGTTAACGAACACAAATGGAGTTAGTTTTCATGGATGATGATTTGATATATGGTTCTTCAATTAGAAAAACACAACAAAATCCTCAGCGAATTTCTAATCCTCGTGATTCAGTCTAGGCTGAAGCTAAACAAGCAAAAGATGCATTCTCTGCTTACCCCAAATTGAGTTTTGGGACAGACAATAAGCAAAGGTGGAATCAATCCTAGCCCAGAGAGTAAAGGCAATTCAAGAATTCAGTGAACCAACAAATGTACCAGAACTGAGAGGTATGCTGGTGATGGTAAATTACTTTGATCAATACCTATGAGATCTCTCTACAGTGACAAAACCACTGAAAGTACTGTTAATGTTCAATACATTGTGAGTATAGGAGTCATATTAAGAAATTGCCTTCAAAAAGGTAGAAAAATCATCTTAACAGCGCCAGTTCTCAAGTACAATGATGTGAACAAACCCCCAATGGTCAGTGAGAATGCAAGCAGCTGTGGTGTACTGTTCCGTCAATATAGAGCTGAGTGGATGTCAGGTGCATTTTGCTTTTGCACACTCACCGAAGCAGAAAAATGATGAGCACAGATTGAAAAGGAATGTACATGGTCATGTGAGAACTTTTACAGTAATCGGTGAGGATTGGATGCTTTTACACTAACCGACCATAAACCACTTGTAACCCTCATCAACGGAAAAGACCTGAATCAAGCCTATTGAAAAAGTTATTGTGATTTTAACCCAATTACTAATTATGATCCTGGAAAAAATCTGGTAGTAGCAGACACACTGTCATAGAGCACAGCATTGCACTCAACTATCCTTGAGCTTGAAGATGTAAATAGATGCTGTGGATGCATACAGATCAGTGTCAGAAAGGAGGTTACATTAAGTAACCTTAACTGACACACAACTTCAAGAAGTATCAGAGGGGTAGCCCTGTTAGTCTGGATCTGTAAAAAGCGACAAAAAGTCCTGTGGCACCTTGTAAACTAACAGACGTATTGGAGCATAAGTTTTTGTGGGTGAATACTCACTTCATCAGATGCATGTAGTGGAAATTTCCAGAGGCAGGTATAAATATGCAGGCAAGAATCAGTTTAGAGATAACAAGGTTAGTTCAATCAGGGAGGATAAGGCACTCTACTAGCAGTTGTGGTGTGAACACCAAGGCAGGAGAAGCTACTTTTGAAGTTGGCTAGCCATTCGTAGTCTTTGTTTAATCCTGAGTTGATGGTGTCAAATTTACAAATGAACTGAAGCTCAGCAGTTTCTCTTTGGAGTCTGGTCCTGAAGTTTTTTTGCTGTAGGATGGCTACCTTTAAATCTGCTACTGTGTGTCCAGGGAGATTGAAGTGTTCTCCTACAGGTTTTTGTTTATTGCCATTCCTAATATCTGACTTGTGTCCATTTATCCTAAAGAAATGTTTTTTTTTCTTGTTTTAAGAGTGGAGTGCATTGTCAACTCTTAACAGATAGTAAATATTAATAAAAACATCTGTTCAAGTTCATTTTGATATGCATAATATTTTGGTGAAATATATTCATTTGTTCAAGCAAAGGGGTTTGCTGTGTATACATGCACTTCTGCAGAGTTACACTGATGCACAACTGGAATAATGCAGTCGTAGTTTTATATAGCTATAGAGCCTGCTTCATGACTGCATTATTCCAGTTCTACACCTATATAAGTCTATTGAAATACTAACTCCTAATGAAATCAATAATTATTTCAGTGGAGTTACATGGACATAAAACTTGGAGTAATACAGTTATGAATCAGGCCCGTTTGATTTTGTACATTATTTATATATGTTTGTATATACAAAATTAATTAGCCCTCTCAGTGCTTCCCCAGAAACCAAGCATGTTGTCCATTTAGTAGTGGGAAAACTATTTCCCATACTGCTTACTCCTGTACTGGTTCTGCTCTCCTAACCAGCAGCTGTTTTGAGATGCATTTTTTATGTTTCCCAAGAGACAGGGCTGACTGCATTTGAATGCTATTCTTTAAAATATATGGAAACTTTATCTTGCCTCCCATTATAGGAGTGCTTTTAGGGAAGACCCCAGGGCAGTGAAGTGAGCTATACTTACTGCATTGTCTTTATCATCCAGGAAAATAAAAAGCCTGATGTGCTGATCGTGTTTCTTGTAGTTGCACAAGTAATGTTGTGGCTAACAAACTGAGAGACCGTGTAGCCAGTTCTATATAGTGTGAATAAGATAGAGTGAATAAAGAATGGAGAAGTATCTCTAATTTAGAAATCTAATAATCCAACCTTTTAAAGAGAGATGTTAATCCTTTTACGTAGCAAAACAGCAAATAAATCATATGCTGCTGGCAGAACAACGCAGACCGACAGAAGGGGGCTGCTTGACATACTGACAAATGAATTAGTGAAACAATTTCAGATGTAGATAATGTCTACCACACTTTGACTTCAGGGTAAGATGTTCCAGTCCCCAGGAGGAAGTTGTACAAAAACATTCAATTTAATTACCTGTCAAAAGGAAAAAAATTACTGCTCGGTTTCTGGGAGTTCACATACTTAAAACTACAGGGGGTTTCACATGCAGTAACTTTAGTTAGCTGAAAATGCTGTATGTGCCAGCTGCCCCTGTTTTCCCTATGTTAGAAGTTGGTATTATAGCTACTGTTTCACACTTCTGTGATAATCATTACATAGAAACATAAAAACTTCATGTGGAAGAATGAAGGAATTGTTCAATAAAGTACACCATATTCATTCTGATATGTAATCCAGGTTTAAACAATGAGTAATTTTAACTACCTACAATAACTTTGGCTTGAAATTAGCTGAGTATGCACCTCTACCCGTCTTTTTGACTGCAATTTCTCATTCTCAACATTTATAAACCATTCTGAATTTTATACTTTGATAACTTGGAAGTGGCCAGCACAACTATAGACATTAGTAGGGGTAACTATGAAACCAGTGTTTGTTGGTATTGCAATCATGGCCAAAATGTGCAAGATGCTTTCTAAACAGAAGAAGAGAAACCTGCCCCAAAGATCATGAAGTCTAAAAAGACAAAGATTGCTATAGGGTGGGAGAAGGGACAAGTAGACTGGACAAGTAAAGTGATCAGGGTAATGATAGATGGACATCTTATTAGCTATACTTCTTGCTTTTTTAAAAGTTAAACACCATTTCCTCCACTCAACCACTTATCTTCTGCCATACAGTTAGATTACAACATAAAATATTCTGCAGTCTGCTAAATGTTGTACCCAGAAATATACTGTGTAACTATTTAGTGTTTTTTCCTTTATGTATTCACAGCTTATTTTTTTCTAGTCGGTCATCATGAACCATGTCTGTAGAAGGTTCAAAACAGCATGAGGTCCAAAAAATGTCTGCAGCTTTTTCCTGTGACTATGAATGATACTTAAGAGTGTGTCCAGTTTCCAATAATTGTTTCCTTGAGACGAAAATGGGGGAAACAATATTGCTTTGTGGGTATTAGGGCTGTCAATCACAATTAACTCACACAATTAACTACAAAAATAATTAATCGTGATTAATTACATTGTTAATAGAATACCAAATAAATTTATTAAATGTTTTTGGATGTTTTCCTACATTTTCAGAAAAGGTTTTGTAGCTATGAGGGAGTTCCATCCCATTACAGATCGGGTTTCTTATTTGTTTCCATCCTAATCCCTTTTCCTCAGTCATTTGCAACTTTCTGAAACTTTCAGCTTTTTGGCTGTGGTAATTTGTTTTGGGGTTGTTTTTTTTTTTTTTTATTTTTAAGTTTGAAAAAAGTAAGTTCTTTTTTTGTAGAGGAGGAAAGATATAAAATAACTCCAAAAAATCTTGAGTTTTTAAACAACTTTGCAGCTTGAAGTTCTGAAAGTTTTAAATCCTCACTGTGGGCCTGTGACAGGGTATATCTGGCCTTTGCAGTTTCCTACAGGAGGCCCCATGCTCCTACTACAGCCCGTACCAGGAAGTGGCAATGTGGGAGGAAGAGAGTAGTGAAGGTGGGTCTTACAGGTCTGCCTAGAGAGGCCTCTCTGGAGCAGACACTTTGGAAACCACAGTCCACCAAGGGGCTAGAGCAGCTAGCAATGGCCAATAAGGGCCCTGCTGGTCCAGATAAAAGGATCAGTGCAGTTCTTGGCGGGGACCAGAGGAGTGGACAAGATGCTCCCCTCTCGTCAAAGGAGCCCAACACTCAGACAAATTATATGGCTGACTGAATTTACATAGCTGGGAGTGCAGAGGTAGAAGGACCTGAGGATGTTAGCTCTGATGCAGGGCTAGAGATAGAAGTGCCTGGTAGGAAAAGGCCCAGGGAAACAGCAGCAGAAGAATGAAGTTTATAGAGTCTCTGAGTTGGAACCTGGAGTAGTGGGCAGGCCCAGGTTCCCCCACCAGACACCAGTAAAGTTGCGTGAACTCCAAAAGGGGACAGACTTTAATTGGGAGCCCAAAAAAGGACTCAGTTTAAAGAGCTCAGAGCCAGGGCTCAAGACCCTAGTGAGGATAGTGACTGTTTATTTGCTGGACTCTAATACTAAAAAAGGGCTTTGTGACTTGGCTGAAGGGCCAAGCCACTGAAGATGCATCAGAATCAGCTGGCAGCCTGCAGGAGGCAGCAGAGGAGAGAAATTGACTGTTATCACACCCAGACATTCAGAGGTGCTCAACAGTTGAGTTCCCCTTACAGGATAATTAAGGGTCTGTCTACACTGCAGCTGGGAGTGAGTCTCCGAGCATGGGTAGACGGACTTGTGCTAGCAGGACTCAAGATAGTATGCTAAAAATAGCTGTGTTGATATTGTGGTTCAGGTAGCAGCTTGAATATTATTATAAATAAAATAAATAAATGGAGATATCCTATCTCCTAGAACTGGAAGGGACCTTGAAAGGTCATTGAGTCCAGCCCCCTACCTTCACTAGCAGGACCAAGTACTGATTTTGCCCCAGATCCTTAAGTGGCCCCCTCAAGGATTGAACTCACAACCCTGGGTTTAGCAGGCCAATGCTCAAGCCACTGAGCTATCCCTCCCCCCGTATTATCAATATTGAATATTATTGAATGTTGAATATTATTATTATCAGTACTGTTGAGTGGGCTTAACAGCCCACTCAACCCCTGGGTCTGAGTTCAGGTGGCTAGCACAAGTCTCTGTGGACTGCAACATCCATGCTAGCATGATAGTTCAAGCCCTGCTAATGCAAGTTTCACTCCTAGCTGCTGTGCAGACATACCCTACAGCATCTGGTAGTGTTTCTGTTCCCTGCTCTGATCATTGACCAAACCCACAAAGAGCTCTGAAGATAACCACACAAACACTTCTCTTGTAAATACATATTAATGTATGAATACATATTTGCATGAGAATTTGACACTTTCTCTTTCCAAGTACATTCTTGTGAACAAAACTTCACACACAATTTTATGTAAATAAGAGGTCACAAATACAGACAACACACGTTCTGTTTTAATTTGAATTAATATTCGCAAATATTACTTATTTAAAGTATTTACTCAGCCCGACTTGTGAATTATGTTACTGCTTATAGAAGTGAAGGATTTAGACTACTGACTTGAGCCAAATATAGAGCAGAAAACACTGCACAAGGTTTCACATGCAGCTCTTCCAAATGTATGTTTAGTTTAATCCACATCTATAACTTTTCAGTACTTCAACAGACCATGCCGATTGGGGTCATTTTTAGTAAACTGTGTAGTGGTTTTGTGATGTGGATAAATAAGAGCAAGAACAGACAGTTATCTTGTGACCTAAGGTAGGATTTAAACTTCGGTCTCGAGAGGTGAAAGGCTTGTTATCCACTGTGCCATCCAGCACTCCCTTCTCCCCTGCTTGAAAGGGGTTTATGCTGTAAGTGATCTGATCTGAGATAAAGCTGCTGCATAGTCCACTCTTAGGCCAATCGTTCATCTTTCAAAACAGAATAGTCTTCTAAGCAGAGGACTGGACTGAAGGAGAGAATCTTCCACTCTTTTTTTTTTTTCTCAATGTGAGGAGACCATCCTTTTCTTACTGGCATAGAAAAGAGCCTGATCTGCTTCCTATTCTTAGGCCTTGTCTACACTACGAGAGTAGTTCGAATTTACTTGCATCGAATTTTTGGAATCGATATTGCAAAGTCGAACGTCTGTGTCCACACTAAGGACAGTAATTCGACTTTGTGAGTCCACACTAACGGTGAAAGCGTCGACATTCGAAGCAGTGCACTGTGGTCAGCTATCCCACAGTTCCCGCAGTCCCCTCTGCCCATTGGAATTCTGGGTGTAGCCGGCAATGCCTTCTGGGTAACAAAATGTGTCGAGGGTGCTTTTGGGTAACTGTCGTCATCCGTCCATCACTCCCGCCCTCCCTCCCTGAAAGCGCCGGCGGGAAATCAGTTCGCGCACTTTTCCAGTCATTGACAGCGCGGATGCCACAGCACTGCGAGCATGGAGCACGCTGCGACCATCGCTGCAGTTGTGGCCGCTCTCAACGCCTCGCAGCTTATCATACACCTTTCCCTGAGGCAGATGCAGAAAAGTCAGGCGAGGAGGCTACGGCACCGCGGTGATGTCCTGAAGTCTGAGAGTAGCACAGACCTCTCAGAAAGCAGGGGACCCAGCGCCGAGGACATCACGATGGCAATGGGTCATGTTGATGCCGTGGAACGGCGATTCTGGGCACGGGAAACAAGCACTGAGTGGTGGGACCGCATAGTGCTGCAGGTCTGGGATGAATCCCAGTGGCTGCGAAACTTTCGCATGCGGAAGGGAACTTTCCTGGAACTTTGTGAGTTGCTGTCCCCTGCCCTGAAGCGCAATGACACCCGGTTGCGAGCTGCACTGAGTGTACAGAAGCGAGTGGCCATAGCCCTCTGGAAGCTTGCAACGCCAGACAGCTACCGGTCAGTCGCGAACCAGTTCGGGGTGGGCAAATCTACCGTGGGGGTTGTTGTGATGCAAGTAGCCAAGGCAATCGTTGATGTACTGCTGCCAAAGGTAGTGACCCTGGGAAACGTGGAGGCGATCATAGATGGCTTCGCAGCGATGGGATTCCCAAACTGCGGTGGGGCCATAGATGGAACTCACATCCCTATTCTGGCACCGGACCACCAAGCCACCCAGTACATTAACCGAAAGGGCTATTTTTCCATGGTGCTGCAAGCACTGGTGGACCACAGGGGACGTTTTACCAACATCTACGTGGGATGGCCGGGCAAGGTTCATGACGCTCGTGTTTTCAGGAACTCTGGTCTGTTTAGACGGCTGCAACAAGGTATTTACTTCCCGGACCACAAAATAACTGTTGGGGATGTGGAGATGCCTATAGTCATCCTCGGGGACCCAGCCTACCCGCTAATGCCCTGGCTCATGAAGCCCTATACTGGCGCCCTGGACACTGAAAAAGAACTCTTCAACTACCGGCTGAGCAAGTGCAGAATGGTGGTGGAGTGTGCTTTTGGCCGTCTCAAGGGGAGATGGAGAAGCTTGATGACTCGCTGTGATCTCAGCGAAACCAATATCCCCATTGTTATAGCAGCTTGCTGTGTGCTCCACAATCTCTGTGAGAGCAAGGGGGAGACCTTTATGGCGGGGTGGGAGGTTGATGAAAATAGCCTGGCTGCTGATTACGCTCAGCCAGACAGCCGGGCGATTAGAAGAGACCTGCGGGAAGCGCTGTGCATCCGGGAGGCTTTGAAAGCAAAGTTCCTGAGTGAGCAGGGTAACCTGTGACTTTTAAGTTTGTGTACAGAGAAGCTGAACCTGCCCCCCTTTCTTTACCCAGTTAATGTTGACTATCCTACCCAGTTACATACCCCCTTCACCCCCTTCCAACACACGTTTCGAAATAAAAATAGTTCTACTTTGTTAATGCACACCGTTTTTTTTAATACTGTTTTCGCGGGAATTTTTTAAAACTGGGACGCAGACTGTGGTGCGGAGCGGGTGTAGTGTAGTGACGCGAATGAAGCTTCTAAACTCAAGGATTGACGGGCTCCGCTGCGGTGGGATGGTTGTTTCAACGGAGCCTGTCACCCCTCCTGATCGGGACTGTGTGTATGGGGGGGCTATGTGACTTTGTGGCAGGGGGAGGACGATTACAGATCCCCTGCTGCATGGCTCTGTGATCCTGCATAAGGACTGCCGCTTAAGATCTGTAACTGCCCTCCCCCGCCACAAAGTCACAGAGCAACCCACCCCCCACCACATAACATGAAAACAACCTCCCAGACTAACCAGGGTAACTAGTCACTGCATCACTGCACTGTGTATGTGCCCTGCTGCTGTGCCTGCCCCCGCCTATGTACCCTGCCAAAGGTGACTGTCCTGTCCAATTACCAACCCCCTTTCCCCTCCTCCTCCAAAAGAACATGATTGAAACAGTAGTTAACATGAACGTATTTTTTATTATCAACTACACATGGAACTGGGAGGTGAAACTTGGACGGGGGCTTGTGTCAGGCGGGAAGGAAAGAACTTTTCAAGTTTTGGGGAATGAGAGCCTTCTGCTACTAGAGCTCTCTGCAGGGGTGGAGTGAGAGTTAGCAGGGACTCTGCCGCCTCTCCTTCTTTGCACTTTGGGTGAGGTGGGTATGGGACTTGGTGGCGGGGGAGGGCGGTTAGAGATGGACTGCAGCGGGGCTCTGTCCTCCTGCCTCCGTTCCTGCAGAACATCCACAAGGCGCCGGAGCGTGTCTGTTTGCTCCCTCAGTAGTCCAAGCAGCGTTTGAGTCGCCTGCTGGTCTTCCTGCCGCCACCTCTCCTCCCGATCCATGTTTGCTTGCTGCATTTGGGTCAATTTCTCCCGCCACTGGGTCTGCTGTGCTGCCTGGGCTTGGGAACAGGCCATAAGTTCAGAGAACATGTCCTCCCGTGTCCTCTTCTTCCTATGCCTAATCTTCGCTAGCCTCTGGGAGTGTGATGCCAGGCTAGGTTGTGAGACAGTCGCAGATGTGGCTGTGGGAATGGGAAAAAGGGAGTGAATTCCTCAGAAAGATAAATGTAGTTGTGAACAAAGAACATAGTCTTTCTCTGTGAACAAGACCATGCACAGCACCTATCACATGCGCACTCAGCACAAGGTCGAATTCTCGGCCTTCGCATTCAGTGCCTGGGGTCTTCCACAGCACATTTGAGAAGCGGGGCAGCACAACGGAATTTCTGTTGCAGGCAGACATGGTAAGCCGTAGACTTGTGGCAGTTTAAAACTTTTATATTACCACTGGCCTCATTTCACATTTAAAGCAATGTCAGTACCTGCTGCCAGCAATCCGGCAAGCAGGAACTCTGCCCCTGTCCCACCCCCTCGCGGCTGTCCCCAGGAACGATCCCTTTCGGCAGCCCCTCTCCCGCCTCCACCGCGTGGCTGCAAACCAGCGGTTACAGTTCTGTAAAGGAACGAGCAAGCAGTCCCAACACTAACATTCCCCTACCTAATTCAAAGCAGGTCACCATGGGCGACATCACCCTGATGAGGATCTCTGACAGCGAGAGAGAGAGAATGCTCCGGGAAAGCCTCCAAAGACCAGGGCCGTATGCCGCCCTGCTGTGCAGAGCAATGATTCCCGAGTACTTGCTAGTCTCGTGGCGCGGCAACGTGTCGTACTTCGGAGGACCCAATAAGGCCGCTCTCCCCAGGAACCTCATGCAACGGCTTTCCAATTACCTCCAGGAGAGCTTCATCGAGATGTCCCGGGAGGATTACTGCTCTATCCCTGCACATATAGACCGCATCTTACTCTAGCTGCAGTAGCAGGGACTAAACAGTAGAGCGGCTTGGGCAGGACAATCACGGAAAACCGGACATTGCTAGATTTTTTTTCAAAACTTGCACTGCCCATGACTGAACCGTTAAGTGCCTAGGGCAAACTAATCATGAACAACCCATTCTTTTAATTGTTAATATTCCTGTTCTGTTAAAAATAAATGTTTAGATGTTTACAACACTTACTGGATGATCCTTCACCAGATTCTGTGTCCGGGGTAACGGCTGGGGAGGGTTGGTAGGGGATCTCTGTAAGGGTGATGAAGAGATCCTGGCTGTCGGGGAAATCAGCGTTGTGAGCGCTGCCGACTGCCTCGTCCTCCTTATCTCCTTCCTCATCTTCCCCGTCCGCTAACATGTGCGAGGAACCGGCCGTGGACAATATCCCATCCTCAGAGTCCACGGTCAGTGGTGGGGTAGTGGTGGCGGCCGCACCGAGGATGGAATGCAGTGCCTCATAGAAACGGGATGTCTGGGGATGGGATCCGGAGCGTCCGTTTGCCTCTTTGGTCTTCTGGTAGCCTTGTCTCAGCTCCTTGATTTTCACGCGGCACTGCGTTACATCCCGGCTGTATCCTCTCTCTGCCATGTCTTTAGAGATCTTCTCATAGATCTTTGCATTCCGTTTCTTGGAGCGCAGCTCAGAAAGCACGGACTCATCGCCCCACACAGCGATGAGATCCAATACTTCCCGATCAGTCCATGCTGGGGCCCTCTTTCTATTCACAGACTGCACGGCCATCACTGCTGGAGAGCTCTGCATCGTTGCCAGTGCTGCTGTGATCGCCACGATGTCCAGACAGGAAATGAGATTCAAACTGGCCAGACAGGAAAAGGAATTCAAATTCAAATTTTCCCGGGGCTTTTCCTGTGTGGCTGGTCAGAGCATCCGAGCTCGTACTGCTGTCCAGAGCGTCAACAGAGTGGTGCACTGTGGGATAGCTCCCGGAGCTATTAGCGTCGATTTCCATCCACACCTAGCCTAATTCGACATGGCCATGTCGAATTTAGCACTACTCCCCTCGTCGGGGAGGAGTACAGAAGTCGAATTAAAGAGACCTCTATGTCGAACTAAATAGCATCGCAGTGTGGACGGGTGCAGGGTTAATTCGATGTAATGGCGCTAACTTCGACATAAACGCCTAGTGTAGACCAGGCCTTACTGAATTAATAACAGCTGCACAGTTGCCTCCTGTTCTGCAGGATGACTGTTAAAACTGGATTACTTAAAGTATAATACCTATATCATTTGCCACTGTGCTGTGGAAAAATCAGCTTTCACAGTGAGTCATTTCTTTGTTATCTCTAATCTTTTCATGTTATAAATGCACCCATGAGACCTGAAACCAGATTCACCAAAGAGAAAATTGGCAGATTTTTCACTTTTAAAGCATAATTGTCCTCCTGTTAAACTCTTCAAATAAGTAATACATATTTTAATAATTATAAAGGTCTAGAAAAATATACAGTCAAGGTCACCTGAAAATATTAATAGCCACCAGCGAGGACTGATCAGCAGGGGACATTACCTTGAGCTCTTGCAACCAAGACATGAGTACCTGCATGACAGTAATATTTCTAGATAACCTTGACTATGCATCCCAAAAATTCTGTATTTACTAAGGGCCATTTTTCTAAATGGAAAATAATCTCTCTGATCTAGTGTTAATTGCATTTCCATATGCTAATACTGAAAATAAATTAACTTGTTACAGTTTGAAAAGCAAAACCCATTTCCTCATTCTCCCTTCAATTAATTTGAGCCATGGTGGGAAAACTGCATTTACAGATACCCCATCAATCAGTGAGTTCACACATTTCTCCTAGATTTTTACTTTATATGCATGTGGACTAATACAGAAACCATCTGGAATATGATTCATTGTGTCTTGGAATGCCTGTTTACATATGAAATTTTACTGAACTAGAATGGTCTCATCTTATCAGACTCTTTTATTATTGGCTCTTATCTATATGGTAGGTTTCCATAAATATACAGAGTCAAACTTTGCTCTGTTATAAAACCAGTGCAAAAAGATACTCGTTAGTTCCACTTTTGTTTTTAATTACATTTACACACCCTCACAGTTCTCATCCACCACCACAAAGATGCAAGGTTAAGTTGTAAACCACCTAGAGAAACACTTAAATCCAAACAAAAGTTTATCCATTGCATTATTTTTAAAGTTTCATTAATTTTTTTTTTTTTTTTTTTAAAGAATGATGATGTTCTGGGCCAAATCTGTTGCTGTGTCTCTAACTTAACTTAATGGGGTAAATCTCAGAGTGTAAGGCATAGTTCCAAATATTTTTGCTGAAAAGGTTTGGATCAGTCATATGTTTAAGTGCTTTGATTCAGGCCCATGTCTCTCAGAATAATATTTTATAATTATAACTAAAAGTTGAAACAGTTTAGAAGATCTTCAAGTAAGATGAAGTGGGCCTATGAATGAGTTTGGAGGGCAGTAGTGAATTTGAAATTCAGGGCTATCATTTTGTGACATGCATTCTGATGCATTACAGAGGTTTAAATCATTGGTAACTCAGTTGAAGCCAACAGAATTTCATGATCCAAGATGAGCAAAGTGTAAATGGTAAACAAAGATAAGTAAATAAGGTTAAAAAGCTCTCCTAATCTAAGATATAAATAAAACAGTTTTTAGAAAAAACATTTTTTGCCAATTTTAACCTGATGGCACAATATGTCTAATACTAGGTTTGAATACAAACTGACAAAAACCAGTAAGCTGAAGGTAAAATTTTGACAATCTATGATTTTATCACCGCTCTTGTCATGTTTTGGTGTTTTTCTGCTAGTCCCAACTCCTGCAGTCATGTTATGATAATCTCTGATGTTTCTTTTTTTTTTTAAAGGAAACTTGTATGTGTCAAGATAACAGAGAAAAGTCTAGAAATACGAATCCTGAAAGACTCAAACTAGAGGCAAATAAGGCCCCCAGTTTTAATATCTTAATTCTTGGGTGCTTTAAGCCAATCCCATGATCTTTTAGGGTGGACTCATGATTTTTGAATGTTCAGGGTTGGTAAAACTGGTCTTCTATGGTATCTAATTATTATAGTGCATTTAGCATATAGTACTATACAAGGCTGCGAAACCGCTGCAATACCCAGACGCAATGAAATGAGCTAAGAACAGTCTCAGCTACAACTTCAAATGCCTTGTCTGGATTTGTCAATACTTAAAACTAACTTAGCAGTTCTTTTCCTTAGGTTATTACATCTTTTCAGTGTGTGTATCAACTTCAATGGAATACCCGTATATACTGGTTCATTAGCCTGCTCATTTATAAGCCAACCCCCCAAAATGGATAGATTAAAAATAGCAAAAACTGTATGACCCTTTCATAAGCCGACCCTATTTCATATTTCAGGGGTTGGAAAACTTTGGCTCCCGGCCTGTCAGGGTAGGCCGTTGGCAGATCGGGACGTTTTGTTTACTTGGAGCATCTAGTACTCCTGTTCTTTTTGCAGGCATGGAGCCCCTCAGCTCACCACAGTTCTCTGTTCCCAGCCAATGGGAGCTGCAGGACGTGCCGGCGAACTGCGGCCACAGGGAGCTGAAGGGCTCCATGTCTGCAAAAAGAACAGGAGTACTAGATGCTCCAAGTAAACAAAACTACAATGTATTAGATCAGGGATCAGCAACCTTTGGCACGTGGCTCGCCAGGGTAAGCCGCCACTTCCTGCCACCCCCATTGGCCTGGAGCGGTGAACAGCGGCCAGTGGGAGCTGCGATCGGCCGAACCTGCGGAAGTGGCAGGTAAACGAACCGGCCTGGCCCGCCAGAGTGCTTACCCTGGCGGGCTGTGTGCCAAAGGTTGCCGATCCCTGTATTAGATATTCAATTCAATGATTCCATAGATTTTAAAATCATCAAATTTTGGTGTAGACCCGTTTATAAGCCGACCCCCGCTCTTTGATGCGTCACTTTTTTTACCAAAAATATTCGGCTTATGAACGAATATAAACGGTAGTTAGTCTGTAGTGCAAATTCCTAATAATTACTTACAGCCAAATCCTTGTTCATAAACACAGCTCTCACAAAAAGATTGTGAGGAACTATGTGACAGTTGGAGGGAACACATTTTCCCCTCTAAATTAGAGTAGATTAGTGAAGACAGTCTGTGGAATTCCTGCAGCCTACTCTCAGCAGTAGAGGCCATGGCGCACTGCATTCTTTCTAAATCAACTGGCCCCATCTCTTACCTTTCCTCCCGCTCTCTGCTTCTATGTTGCTTCCAGGGAGCAGAATTCTCTTGAACAAATGTTATACCTCTCTCCTTCCACAACACAGTGAAAATGCAGCAAATCCAGAGCGGTTTTTTGGTCTTCACATGCTGCATGAGGAAAGACTGTTGCCTCTTTAAGGTATGTCTATACTGCAATTAAACAACCATGCTGGCTCATGTCTACTGACTCCAGCTCACAGGGTTCAGGCTGCAAGGTTGTTTAATCACGGTGTAGACATTTGGGGTCATGCTGGAACCTGGGCTCTGGAACCCTGCCCGCTGCAAGGTCCAACCCGATCTTGAACATCTACACTGCAATTAAAGAGCCCCATAGCCTGAGCCCGAGTCAGCTGATGTGGGCCAGCTGTGGGTGTTTAACTGCAGTATAGACATACCCTGAGAGATTAATCCTGCAATTGTTCCACTGAATATGACACTCTCAGGTCAGTGAGAGTTTTAAGATCACAATTAGATTACTAAAGAGATCAGTCCAGAATAAATGAGAGAGATCATCCAATGTTATGTACATTTTTTTACTAGCTTGACCACAATAGCCCTGTAAATTCATTTTTGGACCCACTAAGCTAGGCATTCAGAGAGAAGCTACACATTTTTCTACTGTTTTCAGAGGTTAAAATCTTGATGGATTTTTAAAAGATATCAAAATATAGGTAGCAAGAGTCTGTCATTATTTGTAGTAATTTTATAATATATAACACTAAGAATATGGACTACATATGAAAACGTGTCCTAATTGCTTCACAAAGTACTTTTTGTGTAAAACTGAGTTATGCTTACACTAGAAACAAATCAATTTCTTTATAGCAATATACTCTAATTTTGATGTGGTGAAACTGATTTCTTTTTAAAATTGTAAACTAAAAAGTTTGCAAATGGAGATGTTTTGAGGGCTGGAAGTGTGAGACAGTGGTTAATTTTTATAGGGAAATTACAAAATAGGAGTTTATACAGTATAACGGAAACACTGACTATACCACTAAAGCAATACTACATTGTTTCCTTTTAGCATTTCTTGCTGGCCATAGTTAACACCGCTAAGGATAAAATTACTTCACATTTGTAGGGGTCGGAGTGCCCTATTATAATTCTTCCCTCAGGCTGTGTCTTTAAATTTCACTTCAGCTGCCATTTTAAATTAACTTTTAAGAGTGTGTGGAAAGGAAACCCTCCTTATTCCTCAGTTACTTTGACTAAACATAGGTTACAGCAGGATTATGCATTAGAGGAAAGCTTGAACTGTTTTTCTTAAGGCCCTGGTATTTGGTCAGTCACTGTGCTGCTCAACTGTTAATATTTTGTTCAGAGTCATTAAAATCCCAGACACACATGCATTTCCATACACGGAGGATTGTCAGGGCAGGAGGGAAAGAGGAGTGAAGGAGATAGACAAATGGTATGAATGACTAACTCGTGTCATGATATGCATGATATACAAACTGTTTCACAGCTGGCATCTCTCATTCTTTTCTTTCATGTAAGCATATCACAGTAAAAATTAGGATGCTAAGTATAGCCAGTAAAAAAGCTTTGGGGGTGGGGGTAGAGGAGTGAAACTACTTATACGAGAGCATGGAAGAGTGCACAGCAGTCAAAATTCACTTCCCTGTCACTTGAAATATGTTAGTGCTAGTCTTTCTCACCCTTTTTTTAAAGTTATCTGAGCTGTTACGTGCCCTGACTAGGATATAATGTCATGCATTAATACAATACCGTTTACTGCAAAGGATCCAAAAGTGATTTAGTAAGGTTAACAAACTGAAATAGAAACTATATGCAGGGATCAATTACAAAAACTACTGAAATGTGGTCACCATTGGGATAACCTACAGAAATGGTTCACTAACACACAACAATTGTACACAGCAGTTTTGGAGAAGAAGTAAGGAGTTTTGGCCAAGATCCTTAAACTAGTGACTGAGGTTAGCCTCCTAAGGGTGGAACTTTCAATGGAGCCCAGGTGATTTAGGACCAAAAGTGCCATTGAAATTCAGTGGGTGCAATGACTGAAGTAATGATACTAAGGCACAGGTGTGTCAAAATCTGACTCCTGAAAGGGATATGGTAATCCGGAATGGTTGAGAACCACTACTTTAGACCATGCCAATTCTCTTTAGATGCATGGTCTAAAACAGTGGTTCTCAACCTTTCTGGACTACTGTACCCCTTCCAGGAGTCTGATTTTTGTCTTGTGTATCCCCAAGTTTCACCTCACTTAAGAACTACTTGCTTACGAAATCAGACAAAAATACAAAAGTGTCTCAGCACACTTTTACTGAAAAATTGCTTACTCTCTCATTTTACCATATAATTATAAAATAAATTGATTGGAATATAAATATTGTACTTACATTTCAGTGTGTAGTGTATAGAGCAGTATAAATAAGTCATTGTCTGTATGAAATTTTAGTTTGTACTGACTTCGCTAGTGCTTTTTCTGTAGTCTGTTATAAAACTAGGCAAATATCTAGATGAGTTGATGTACCCCCCGGAAAACCCCCTCAGTACCCCTGGTTGAGAACCACTGCTCTAAAGAAAAGAGCATAAGGTGGGCGTTAGAACATATGATCCCAGAACTGCCACAGACTCGCTGTGTTATCTTAGTCAAGTCATTTCACCCCTCTGCCTGTGTACTTCCCCTCCTCCACCACCCAATGTATACACGTGACATAATATATATCTATAATAGAGGGGTGGTGTGAGAACTAATTAATTAATGTTTGCACACAGTGCTTTGAACAGATGAAGTACAAAATTTTGTTTCACCCTGAGATCCAGAGAAATCCTCCTTCTCTCAGAGCATCTGGACTGTGGGCCCATTCTTCCATGCTACTCTTTTTAGGGCATAATTTTCTGGTAGAATGCCTCCTCAGGAGCAAAATTGCTATCGCCTTCCACATCCACACCTGGGTCATAATCCTTCTCCCCCTAAGGGAATAAATAGCAAGGAATGGACTATAGGTGACACATGGGGGGGCACGATTTCTGCCAGGGTGGGCTGAGCGCAGCTGAAGGGTCGTACCTACTAAAGACACCAGCAGTGAGTGCCTCTGCTGAGCCCCACTAGCTGGTGCCCAGAGCAGGGAATTGAAACCGCTCTCTGCCAGAGGGGAGCAGGGGGGCCTGCTGAGACACATCCCTTCCTCACTGGCTGGCAGCCAGTTACCTGATCGAGTATGTGTCTGGACTCCCCTGCCTGGAGCTCAGGGAGTCAGTTGGGGCATTGAGTGGGGGAGGTAGCGGGAGCTGAGGTAGTGAGCCCAGGGGCGATGGGTGGGAGCTGGAGGAGGCAGCAGGGGCCAGGAGTAATTGGGGGGGGGGGGAGCCAGGGGAGGCGTTGCGGTGCCGGGAGGGGGAGTGGGGGCCAGGGGCAATGGGGGGGAGTTGGAGGAGGCAGTGGGGTCCAAGAGTGATTGGGGTTGGGGAGTCAGGAAGGCAGTGGGGCAGGGTGCTAGGGTGCCATTTTCCCGAAGGCCAATCATGACAGTGTGAACTTTAAGAATAGGCGACGTGAGCGACCAACCAGTGTGCCATGGTCAGAGGGGTGCCGTGGTCAAGAGGGTGTTGCTGGAGGGTGCCTTGGCAGTCACCAGGAAGTTGACGGTGACTGTGGGGGGGGACCATTATGCCCTCCCCCATCAGCAGTTACCAGTCGCCTATGCAATGAGCTGTAAAGGAGGAAATGCTGATCTAGCTAGTGAAAACTTGCAGAGGAATTTTCACATAAGTTTCACGTGACTGTTCTCTGATCAGTCATGATTCCAAAATGCCAGTAGCACCTGAAAGGGAAAACAATGCTAGAAGACCTCCTTTGCCTTTCCTCTTTAATCTTTAGGGCCATTTGAGTGTGAATTCCTCTCCTCTGAACCTTTCCACGCAGGGCCGGCTCTAACTTTTTTGCTGCCCCAAGCAGCAAAAAAAAGTGCCACCCCGCTGTAACACCCCCCCCAACGCCCCCCCCCCCCCCCCAACCCCCCCCCCACCGAGTGCTGCACCCCTGAAACCCCCGCGCCGAGTACCGTGCCACCGAACAGCCCCCACCGCGCTGCCAAAAACCCCTGCCGAGTGCCGCCGAACACCCCCGCTGAGCTACTGAACTCCCACCGAGCGCCGCGCTGCCGAACACCCCCCACACACACACCCTGCAGAGCGCCGCCGAAACCCCTGCGGAGTGCCGTGCTGCTGAACACCCCTGCCCCCCCCCGGAGCGCCGCGCTGCTGAACATCCCCCCCCCCCCCCGCGCGCGGAGCACTGCCGAACCCCTCCCCGTGGAGCACTGCGCTGCCAAACACCCTGCCGAGCTGCTGAACCCCTGCCGAGCGCCATGCCACCAAAATCCCCCGCCCCACACACCGAGCGCCGCGCTGCCCCCCACCACCCCAAGATTGGCTACCCCTTACCAGGTGCCGCCCCAAGCACAAGCTTGTTTCCACGCTAAACGGCAATAGGGATAGCAAAGCCCATAGTGTAAAGGTGTAATCTATTGATGGTCAATCTGCTCCATGGAATATCCTATGCTGTATAAAAGCTAGTTTGCTTTAAACATAAATTCTATCTTTAAGTCCATGCAAGTCTTAACACTTCATCCAGCTTTATAAGCTGAAAAACACCTTTCTGGGTGGCTAATGGATCCATTACATTAGTGGTACTTCATCTGAACTGAACTGGCACCTACCAAGTTCATTGCAAGAAAAACAAAAACTTCAGTGAGGCATTCATTCAGTAGACTTAATTTTCAGCTCTCCCCTGAGGAATTCACAATAAATACCCTGAATTTCCTGTAAGAAAACTGAGTTGAAAATGTTATGAAATAAACATACGTAGCTAATGTAACCAACATCTCCAACGTTGTCTCTGCATTTCATGAAACAGCAATTACTAGGTTGCAACTGCAATCAGAAATGGGGGAATGAATTGTTCTTGATAACAGTGATGAGTGTAGTAAAAAATCAGGCCCGTTTCCTGTTCATCAAGCATCACATTAAAGATGATTGAGGTAACTTTGTATTGAATTGCTTACTACTATGTTTTGATCTTTGGCTTCAGCTACAGAAATGAGGCAGTGTCTGATGTGGAAGGTTGGGATTCATGTTCTTTTTTTCTAATGATAGGTCATTGATGGTGACTTTCAACCTCAACTAGAAGTCACAGAATACATAAAGATTTACTTGCAATAACTCCCATTGAGGTCACTAGTTGCTAGCCACATAAATCTCTCATGCATCAGGGGAAGAAAATAAAACTGACCCTCCTAAGAAAATAACTTTGTTTAAACCTCACCGGATAAATCTCCCTGATACAACTATATTAGCAGAAATTTTATGACCATATAAATCATAGTACCATAAATATTTGGGGTAAAAGGAACTTGGGCAACAATAGAGACTTATTAGAACTCTAAACCTGCACAAGACTAAAACTGGACCCTATCTGAGAAAGTAATTAGGCTATGAATGGAGTCTTTGCCTTGAAAGATATTTCCAGAAAGAAGAAAAGGAAATGGAAAGAGGAATAGGATGGCTAGTTAGGTTTCCGATTCCCCATTTTATAGGATCTTGGCTACAGTTATCAGTCTAGAAATTCTGGATCAGCCTTTCCTTCCTCTATATTATCAAACTCGTAGCCTATAGAAAAGGTGATCAAAGTCTAGGACTCTGGCAGTCTAAATGGCAGATATAGTAGTTGAAGTTCCTCATGCAGAATAAGGAGGGGATGGGGAGGAATTGGCATGTGAACTGAGTGGATAAATTTGTCCCCAAACCAGATAATTGTAAAACTAGGCCAAATGGGGCTACTGAGTAAACAAAAGGAAGTTTATTTGTTTCTTGCCTAACTTGTACAGTCTCTCTATGTGTAGAGCTCTGGGCACAATAGGAAACACAAAAGGAGCTTGTTAGTCTTCAATTACAAAACAGAATGGTATAGGATTTTAGTTCCATTATCAACATTTCCTAGCCTTGAGGAATATTGTGTCTATTCTTCATCTGCACAGGGGACTTGTGTGCACAGTTCTCATTAGTGTTAATGGGAGTTACCTCATGTGTAAATCCATTAGATATTGAATGGGGAAGGTATCATTTTTATTCTAGGGTATAAAATAAAAATGAATGTAGTCATTCAGATTTAATATTTTTAGAGGCAAATTGTCCAAGTATCTTCCTGTTTTGCTAATCATAGATGAAAAGGAAACCAAAGTAATTTTATTCTATCCATTTGGCTAGAATGAAATAGGAACAGGTCGGTCCATTTGTAAAGGCTCCTAATTGACCTTTATTATTTGACATCTCTAGCACTGTGTGATGCATTACAAACTGTTCTTAAATAGGAATGGAAGATACCCTAACACTGCATCACTTTTTTTTTTAAATTTAGGAAAAGCAACAGATATGGCTTCTATTGTTTTTGTTTTCAGGACAAGATGCCAACAAAGCAAAAAGTTTCAGATGGAAGCAATTAATGGAAGATTAGAATTGCAGACAAATGCTAAGAAGTGGTTAAGAACTAAGGGGACAATCTTGTCAAAGGGATTTTGAATCCTTTGTTGGTCTGAAGTAGAAAATTCTTTAAATTTTTCTGTTTTTAATTGAAGTAAATCAGGCTTTCAATGTATTTTCATAGTTGTATAATGAAAAAAATCTATTCATAAGGATGAAGGTCGGGAGGGAGAGTGTGTATGTACTGGTATTGATAAACAAATCATTTTGGAGCCCTCCACATCAGGCTTCTGGGTGTTTAGGAAAGCAATAACTCTGTCAAGAGTGAATTATACCATTTGTATCAGAATTGGAATCACTATGGTCATATTTTAGTAGGAACCTTAAAAACATTAATGATATGGAAGGCATAAGACATGGCTTTGCTATTTTGATTGCAAATTTGATAACAAAAATCACATATTCTAGATGGAGGATTTGTAGTGAACACAAAGGAGTTTGCTTGCCTACACATACTGCCTTTGACTCTCAAAACAAGAGATTAAATTGTAACTTAATTTCCAAGTGCTTAATGCAGGTTACTTTTTTAAAATGTACAATGTATTAATGGTACCCGAAGAGAAGTTAAGGAAATTATTAATAGCAATTTGTAAGTATGTACGTTTGTTAAGCAAGCTTGAGATACATCTTATATTAGAAAGTTGTATTTCTTTGTAGGTTCCATGAAATATAAAAACAAGCAATATGTTTTCCTTAATGTGTATATAGCTGTTTAGAGTTTGCAACAATTTTTCATTGCATTTTGTTAGCGGTAGATGCAAATCGACACTTTGTTTTCTCTTTGTATTCTGTCCCTGTTCATGTGTGAACTGCAGATGGTTCTGTGAAGGGAAAGAGTTGCAGAATTCCCCTGATATTCAGATCCATTGTGAAAGTGGAGGCCTTCATTCACTAGTCATAGCAGAAGCCTTTGAGGACGATACCGGACGTTACACTTGCCTGGCATCAAATTCTGTTGGCTCTGATAGTACTTCAGCAGAAATATTCATTGAAGGTAAGAAAAAGGGTAAAATGAAAATACTTAGGCTCCTAAATCAGTTAGGCATTGCAATGCTGAGCTCGGCAATACTTAAATACCTTTACAAATCTGGGCCTAATTCTTCTTTTCAAAGGGGATGTAGGCATCTAGGAGCCAAAATCTCATTTTAAAAATGGAGCTGACTTTAGATACTGCACATTAGGTTTCGTTTATGATTTTGTTGCTTCGAGATTTTCGCTGAGTCAAGCTAGGCCTTACGCTCAACTTGGTGGCATTTCTGTGTCTCTAAAAATTCTGGGAATTTTCTAGACATCAATGGGGAGAACCATATTGATTTTGGCAAAAATTGGTAAACTGAAAGAGGAAATGGGCGGGAGACACAGGCACTTTGGTATCTGCTTAGGAGAGCTTAGGGCTCCAATAGTCTTTAGATTAAAGAACCAGTTGATGGCACCCATTAACATCTTCTGACATACCAATCATGGCAGCTCAGCTCTGCCCATCCTCCCAGTACAGTTTTAAAACATTGACCCCCTGAATGAAGTATCTTCCAGACAGAAATCAAATAAAAATAATGGGAGGAAGAATGGAATGGGGGCTCACACAGATGCTGGCATAGGGAGGGGATGGATGGTAGATGTTGGTGTGGGGAAGAAGGAGGGAATCCCTGGGATAGAAGGGGATGAGAAGGTGCCACATAGGGTGCTTGGAGTGGGGAAGAATGAAAGGAGCCCTGGCCTACAGAAGCAACAAATTGTGTGATCCTCTACTTAGGATTATTTTGGCATGAAAGCCATTTTGACATCGTAACCTTTTGTAGTGTCATGATCCAAATTTAGACTCCAATCCTACAAACAGAATAAACTCGGATAGACTACTCACAGATGTAAAGTGCCTCACTTGTTTGCGAAGTTGAGGCCTTAATTTCTAATTGAATGTACTAAATCAAACAAAAAAAATTCTGATAGTCACCTAATGAATGCAATGAGAATCTGGCCTGCATGATTTAAATATTTGCTTCCCTAAAGCTTTTAAGAGAGATTAAAATACAGGCATGTCCAGAACCAAATGCCAATAATTCTTCTCATGCTTCTTTGAATTCAAGATTGCTCAGAGTTCAAGTACTGTATTAACCAACTGAAGTTAAACTATTGTGGAAAGACACTCAAAGGCGTTTTTAATTATGGAATATTTAAAGGCGTAGTTGATTTAATTCTAATTTTTTCCTTTGAGCAACTATTGCTCTTTCAACCATTTTTGGCATAATTTATTTCTTTTGGAGGTTTCAGTTCATAAATGCAGACGGTTAAATTTTATTTTAACAGTTAAATATGTAAAAATAGATGGATATAGTAAACACTTGTAATATATGTGTGTGGATATCAACGTATTAGAAGGATCATCTCTTGACCAACAAAAAATCCACTTTTCATTAGTAATTAGAAACTAAATAGAGATGCATCATTTAATATTAGTACTATTTTTTTATCATTCTCTAAGTGCTGTATTTTCAATATTCAGTACTTAAATACAAAGGAAAATCCCCATTCCAATGAACGTATAGTCTCTACTAGATCTAGAGCTGTTATTCTGCATTGAGATACATTAGCATGCTGTTGTCCTGTTAACATCCATTCCTCAAACACTCTTCTCTCTAAAGCCCCACCCACCCAAGACCACTTTCTCCTTCATTCATGGGTACCCATAAGAAACTTTCATGTAGACTCCATTTTGGGAGTAGCAGCCATGATAATAAAGCTCACTGCAACAGTTGTCAGACAGCTGCTGCTTCTGCTAACTTCTCCCCAAAGTCTTTTCTTTTTAAGAACCACAAAAAGGAGTCAGGGAGAATAGCTCACCCCCTGCTGTTTTATTGACCAATTAGCCCTAATTTCTGACACACATTAATTTCTGGTCCCGTACTTTTCTTGTTTACTCAGCATAATAGCTTAACATAGTCCTTCCTTGAATTATATCAGTGGGCCTTTTTGTTTGTACTAATTCAGTCTTTCATTTCCCTTTTCACCTTTCTCTATCAATTTATTGTTTTAGGTTATTTTGACATTTTATAAACTTTCATTTGCTTTTCACAGCTGAGCTCACAATTAGGGTAAATTTGTAGGCCCAGTTATTACAACACACCTACCTCCTAATTTTTATAGTCTAGCAACAGTGAATATAGTCTGAGTATTTAGGTATCTGCATGATTCTTTCCCCAGAAGTCGGTCTTTGTGATGTACTAATAACTAGTTGCTTATGATTATATCAAACAGAAATTTTGGAGTTTAGGTGCAGAATAAGCAACAACAATTTATCATTTTCACACATCTCTAAGGAAGAAATCCATACACCCCCACCAGGTATATAGAAGATTTGGATCTAAACAAAATTACTTTCTATGAAACATCAGTTGCGTTTTTTTTTTTTAAAGAGCATGAAAAAGCTTTATTCCCATGTTCAAGATGTTTCCAGATACATAGATTATATTAAAACTTCCAGTTGCACAGAATGCCCCGATTAAATTCTGAGTGTGATAAATGGAAAACATCAAAATTTGAACCCCAATTCTGATATTTTTCAAAGTATTAAGTTTCTTTCAAATTTCCCATTAAAGGAAGAACTAAAATCTGTGCACATAATAACCAGAATCTCAAACAGTCATTAATGAAGGGGGCAAATGGGAATTAAAGACAGCATTTTGTTTCTCAGAAGGCTATGCAGGGTCATCAGCAGTAGTGTGGTGATGAGTATAGTGCATGTAGATGAATATAAATAGCCTCTGAACTGAGGGTGGACAGTTTAGCATGCAAATGTTATGCCATACTGAGTTATAGTTAAGGTTAAAGTTTATCTATAAATGTCTGAGCTGCACCTGTTCACTTAAACCAGCAGGAGGATAAGCCTCTTTGCCACTCTGTAACAAGTATAAGTATGTGGATATAGAAGGATGGTGTCATTGGTACAAATATTTTTATATTTACTGTGTAAAGCCTTACTTGACAGACAGATGAAAGCTTAAAAATCAACCTGATGCAATAACAATGCATTGGGCATTATGACCAGTTTATTTAAACGTGCTTGTGACATTACCCAGGGTACCGTCTGGACTGTTGAACAGCTGTGTCCCTCAATTCTCCAATCTGGGATGCCTTTTACGCTGCTTCACTGTGAGAGCAACCACTCCTGGTCTGCCCACGCTCAGCTTCCAGCATATATATGACTGTCAGATATACTGAATGAGTGCTATAGCTAGCTAGCCAGCCAGACATGAATTATATTACAGAGTGACACCAGCAAATTCTGTACTCCAGACTTGTCCCCAGAAATGTGCATCTCGTATGGCCCAGTACCCTCCTGGACAATACAAGCACATAGAAAGTCTGTCATTTCATTTATAGAAAATGGTGTGCACAAATCTTGTTATCCCAAATGAAGTTCCCAAACACACTGGTTTAGATAAAACAAGTTTATTAACTACAGAAAGACAGATTTTAAGTGATTACAAGTGATGAGACATAAAAGTGAGAATTGGTTACAAAGAAATAAAAGGTAAAACACAAACTAATACCTAACTTAACAAGCTGAGTGGATTTAAAGCAAAAGATTTTTCTCACAACATGCTTACAGCAGTCTGGCTGGATTCCTTTCAGCCAGAACCCCTCCCCCAGTTCAGTGATGTTTCCTTTGTCTTTCAAGTGTTGATGCAGTGAGGAGAGAGAGGTAATCTGAGGAGTTTGCTCCCCTTCCTTATAGCATTATTTTTCTTTGAAAATCATCTCCAGCTGGGGTTCAGGCAACACCCAGTCTGTTTCTTTGCCAATGTGTAAATTTCTTGCTTACACCCTTTTTCCTGCCAAAGAATAGCTGCTTAACCAGGTGATGGTCCATTTGATTATGTTGACACCTAGCTGAGGTGTTGGCTAGCCTGTTGTCTCTGTGGAACTGGTCTGAAGCTGTTTCCCCAGACTTGGAGCATGTTTTAAACTGGAACTTTATAACTTTACATACAATATTGCCACGCATATTTTACAAGAACAATAATGATAAGCAAATTATGAGCTTTCAAATGATAACTCTCAAGGCATACATTGTACAAAATTTATCATAGTCTTGTAAAAAGGGTTAACATACAGCTACAGACTGTCACAATGCCTACTGGAAATCTTGAATTAATGCTGACATTTTAATTTTAAAAAACACAGTATATGTTAGGTATATAGTTTCTTTCATTGTGAGATGAAATGGAGCCTCTGGTGAAACCCAGGTCTGCATATATCCAGATCTTGCCCCACTATCACCTCTTTCTCTAATCTATCAAAAATATAACCACGCTAATTATTCATAGCTATTAATAGAGTCCAAGGCCAAAAGGGACCATTTTGATAGTCGAAGCTGATCTCCCATGCAACACAGGCCAAAGAACTTTCCCAAAATAATTCCTTTTGAACTACAACATTTAAAAAAATCCAATCTTGATTGAAAAATTGCCAGTGATGAAGAATTCAACACACACTTTGTAAATTCTTCTGTAAGGTAATTAGCCATACTGTTAAAAAAATATGTGCCTTATTTCCAGTCTGAATTTGTCTTGCTTCAACTTCCAACTATTGGATCTTTTTACACATTTGTCTGATAAATGAGGAGCCTGCTATCAAATGTTTGTTCCCCATGTAAATACTTATAGACTATGATCAAGTCACCCCTTAACCTTCTCTTCGTTAAATTAAGTAGAATGAAATTTCCTCCTCTCTACTGGCAGTTTTATTTAATACAACTTTAATAGCTACAGTGTATCATTTGCTGTCATTCTTGCCATGAACTGGGGACAATGGAAATCCCAGATGAATTGTTAGGAAAACCTCTAGTTAGTGGCCTATGGATTTAAGTCTGCATTTGTTTGACCCACAAAGACATTGAAAAGTCACACACATCACTTTTTTTTTTACATACATTAATAGCACAGTAAGTGATTCCTTCAGGAATCTTGTCTAGCGTGCATAGTATTATTTTTTTTAAGTAGCATATAGCTTCAGCTTCCTTCAATGTCTTAAATTCCCTTTCCTGGAATGGATTAAAAAAATGCATCCCCTTAAACAATTAATCTGACTGTACCAAATTCATTGTAGGTATATCTCTAAAGCAGAGATGACTCATACCTGCTTATAGTGGGGGGAGGAGGGACAGAGTGAGGGCAGCCAGCTTCAGCAATGTTACTGAGCATGCTTAGGACTAGCCAAGCAGCAAATCCAGGGTGGAGGGGAGACATGTGACCCACATGCTCCTCCCCCAATGTGTTGCCACTTCTCCAAAGACTTCCATGATGTTAAACCAGGTAGGAATGAATATGGCCCATTAACTCATCTTTTACGGAAAAATGGTATGCATGTAAGTAACCAGAGATTTTTTTGTTTAATTTGCCTTAATGTGAAGGAGTTAAAAACCCAGGAAAACAATTTGTGATTAAATTAGCAATTAACCTCTAATAATATATATCAGCACAGTCATGACTCCCAAACCGTTTAAAGATCCTAAAGACATGTCAGGCAAAAAGAAAAGCTACAATATTTTTGAAAAAAAGAATTTCCAGCTCTGCATTGAAATGATTTCACTTATACTATATCCTATAAGTCAATTCAGTGTAATGCTTTCAGAATAATACTAAAGAAGTATAGTATTTACTTTTGAAATTAAGCGTAGTGGAGATTGGAGAGTGTATAACAGCACTGAATATACCCTTTTTCCCCCCCAGGTGTCAGCTCAACAGATTCTGAGAGTGAAAGTTTAGTTTTCAAGTCAAAATCTGGAGCTATGCCACAGTAAGTGTGCTCAGTAACACCAATGATATACAAATTTTCTATATAACTGTATAAGAATGGTAGCAAAACTGTTCTGCTACATCTGTCCTTGCTGAGGTTACTCCAAAAGAAGAGGCTAACTGGTGTTAATCAATGATCAAGTTATGTTAAAGTACAATACCGGACCTTGATCCTGGGACTTGCTACATGCAGGCTTTATTGTAGGCTCAGAGCTATCAAAACAGAAAATAACTTTAGACTAATGGACATTTCTTTAAAAGAAAATATGTTGATGTATAATGCATGCAGAAAATAGCTGTACCTAGATTAACTTGGCTCTACTCACAGAACATCTAGTGAAGGAAATTTCTTAAAAAACAAAGTCAATTTAACTTACTTGTGGAAGAAGGTTTAATATAGGCTGGAAAATTACTATCTATATATATTAAGGCTGTTGATTAATCACAGTTAACTCACACAATTAACTTTAAAAAATTAATCATGATTAATTGCAGTTTTAATTGCACTGTTAAACAGTAGAATACCAATTAAAATTTATTAAGTCTTTTGGATGTTTTTCTACATTTTCATATATATTGTATTTTGTGTTGTAATTGAAATCAAAGTGTATATAATTTTTTATTACAAATATTTGCAATGTAAAAATTATAAACAAAAGAAATAGTATTTTTCAATGCACCTCATATCTCTTTTGTTTTTTAGAGTGCGAATATTCTAATAAAAATAAATACAAAGTGAGCACTGTACTCTTTCTGTTCTGTTTTGTAATTGAAATCAATATGTTTGAAAATGTAGAAAACATCCACAAATATTTAAATAAATGGTATTCTTTTGTTTAATAGTGTGATTAATTGTGCAATTAATAGTGATTAATTTTTTTAATTGCTTGACAGCCCAAGTATATATAATACATACATTTCTGTGACAAAAGGGTAAATTTCCCAGTAGTTTAGCTGAGCCAAATTTCTATTTGGAAATACTTTGGCAATACTGAATTTGAATAAACATTTTGGGGTAGGGGGAAGCATTCAAGTAACGGTATATATACCAATGTTCCCATTTAAAAGATGTATCTGAAATTTGGAAAAGTAAAATTTTGAAAGTTAAAAAGCAAAATGAACAATTTTACAACTTTGAGAAATTTTACCCAAAACAAAATGTTGCTTACTCACCTGTATCCAATATCTTCCTTAGTTTCTAAGTTTTTGGATGTTCCCAGAAGGAGAGAAAAAGGGTGGATGTAGTGATGAGAGTTTTCTCTGAAACTTAAACAAGCAGTAATCCGGGCCAGCTCCAGGGTTTGGCCGCCCCAAGCAGCCAAAAAAAAAAAAAAAAAAAGCCACGATCACGATCTGCGGCGGCAATTCGGCGGGAGGTCCTTCGCTCCAAGGCGGAGTGAGGGACTGTCCACCGAATTGCCGCCGAATATCTGGACGTGCCGCCCTTCTCCGGAGCGGCCACCCCAAGTACCTGCTTGACAAGCTGGTGCCTGGAGCCGGCCCTGGCAGTAATATATCTGTTTATATTGTGATAACTGTTTCTTTGCAATGTGAAAAGAGAGAAACTTATTTTCCAGATTAAATCTTAGAATTTGCAAGGTATTTTAGAATGCAAGAAGCCTTAAATTGTTTATGTTCAACACTTTCTCCTATCCTGGATGTTCAGAATTTTATTTTATTGGTTTCTTTCATGGAAATAATCTCTGTCAAACATATTGTGCTAGCAACAGTGTATGTGCTGCATCTCCCGTCCTTGTCGAGTCTCCTTCCAAAGCAAAAGCACTAATCTTCAGAGGACTTGAATGGATGTCAAGTTTGTGTTTTTAAATAAAATGTTTTGTTTTACAATTTAAATACTTACATAACTGAAAAGCAGCTGATGAAGGGATTGAGTTCGGGCTGATATTCTCTATCTTAGCCCAAAGTTAATATTTTGGAAGGTTATAAGCATGGACTAAGATGGAAGCTGATTTTGTAATTTTAATCTGGCAGTGTGATCAGCACGAGTTTATAAATTGCATAGAGACAAAGATAGGTAGGAGGGGGATAGACAATAAAATATAGTAAAAAGACCAATGTGGTTCAGGTAATATTTTATTGGACCAACTTCTGTTGCTGAAAGACACATGCTTTCTAGCTTACACAGAGCTCTTCCTGAAGGTACTCAGTACCTTACAACAGGTACTCAGACATCCTGAAGGAAGAGCTCTGTGTAAGCTGGAAAACTTGTCTCTTTCATGAGCAGAGGTTGGTCCAATAAAAGATATTGCCTCACCCACCTTGTCTGTCTAATGTCCTGGGACCAATGAAGCTACAACAACATTGCAAATAAAATATAGTGTCATCCCTTTCAAATCCTGTAAGAATTTTGAGTTTACGTTGGTTCCAAAGTAACACATTCGATAACTGTTATATGATCTGAAAAAATGGGTTTTTTTCCCCCTTTTTTTCCAGGGCCCAGAAGAAAACCACTTCTGTTTCCTTAACAATAGGATCTTCTACTCCAAAGGCTGGAGTCACCACAGCTGTAATTCAGCCTATCTCTGTACCCATTCAACAGGTACTCAGACATCATGTTAAGTCAGTCAAATATATTAAATATCTCTCTCAAAATTAAATATTGGGGGGGCAGAATTGCCATTTTGAGGGATGAGGGATCATACTTCATATTATTTAACTTAAAATCATTGAACTGCCATTTGCAATCTGAAGATTAACAGTAAAAAAAAATGTTTTGAAGTTACTTACACTGAATGGGAGCAAATAAAGTATTTGAGCATGTGCACATATGTGCTATATAGGTTTTTACACCACAGTCATAACCATAATATCTGAGCACTTGATAATGTACTGAATACTACACAGTATGCTACATTAATATGATTTATGATAATTCTTATGTGTATTCTTTTTATACTGCTCAGAACTCCCTATGCATATGATGTTTAATTACATACTTTTAGCACAAAATGACTCTTTAATCTTTATTTTCTGTGGTTAACTTAAATCAAATGGTTGTGGTTTCAGTTATACTTTGCTGTTTTTTACATCAGCTGTTGGAAATAGGTTTGCCTAAAGTGATTGTAAGTTATAAAGTATCTATGTTGGTCTTTAGACAATCACATTTTCTCTCAATATTAACTTAATTGAAATTAAGTCCTCCTCCTCTCTCCTTTTGTTACATTGGTTCAAGCCCTCCTAGTTCTTATTTTTTTTTAATAACATACTACATTGTTATATGGTACGTAATAATAGGTGATGCAGAACTACTTCATTTTGGGGACATATTTTAAAGATGATCAGATACCAAACACACACAACTCATTAAGGTAATGACAGTTGGGAACACAATTCTCATGTGGAGCATCAAAACCTTTAAATCTTGTGTTTTGATTGCAGAAGTACACATGTGAAATAGTAAAGTTGCACAATGATTGTACTATAATAAAAACTCCTTTGCAGGATTATGTAGTTGGATTTGCATTAGATCTATATTGATCATATTATCAGAGCATATTCAAACTTTACAGTAATAATACATTTAGCGCTTCAAGTGACTGTCATTTTTGATTTTCTAGGTCCAAAGTCCTACGTCATATCTGTACCGACTAGATGGATCCAAGCCTGTCTGCTCCACACCCATTTTTACAAAGGTCTGTTTTCTCTATCATTATATACAGTCTACATTTTACTTTCCAGTCTCTAATAATGCATGAATCCTTTAATCACATTAAAACATATATTTTATATAGTTTGTTATGGGTCCTTTTCCTTGTAGGTACTAGTGACCACTTAGGAAAAGAAGCTTTACATTGTAATAGTGAATTTCCTGTTCTTCTGCACTATTGAAATGTTTTAAAGAATTAAATGTGTTTGTCGCATACCTATCACTGGCCATGGCTACAAAAATTAAAAACAAAACATTTGGCAACACATGCTAATAAGAAAGACCCATTCCCATGATTGCATCCTGGATAATAAAATCTAATGGTTTTGAAGTTATTTTAACAATAATGGATGTGCTCACCAACTAACACATTTTAGCTAGGAGTATTTATAGGATGATTGTAGAAGTTACAAAACTCTTTACATGTCACTAAAATTCAAACCACCAGTTTTTCCAATTTTCCTTAACTACTTGTTCTGTTCCTTCCTTATCTTTGTCTTGGGTACTAGCCTTTCAGGTACTGGTCCATGAAGGTACCGTCTAGGTTTGTACCAGGATAGGACATTCATATATCTCGTCCTTTTCCCTTTGGAACATTCTTCTATTAACCTGTGAGAGTAACTCCCTACCTGTTGCTATGGTAACACACTCGTGTCCTGATGCTGACAGTTTTCCTGTCTACTTAAGCCAAAGCTTACTTCAGCTAATGCAAGGTGTTATGGTATACTTGACATGGCTGGACAGAATTGTGAGGCGGGTATAATACATTCAGTTAACATAACTTCCCAACACTTATATTAATACTGTGCTTAACATACAGTATATGTATTGACTAACAAGAACAATTTATTCTCTCATGTCCAGATTAGCCAATATGTAGTTAACAAAAGATGTGTGCCAGCTGAAAATTCTTCATTTCACACTATGGGGTAAAAAATAAGATAGAAGACTATCTGTTGACATCCACCTCTTGTGGATGTTTGGCGTTAACCATTTTCCACTTTCTCCTCAATGATGTTGCTTTCAGAAGATCAGCCTCCTAGAGAACAAGCAGTGCACTACTTCTTCTGTAACCATGATAAGAATGTATTCAAAAATAGACCCTGTATTAAACATATTCCAACTGAAAACACTGTTCTTGGAAAAGAAAATCAGCAGAATGTTATGACACAATGAAATAAATTGAGGATGGGAAGTTTGATTTGATTGTTTTAAAGTATGTAGGGTTTTTTGTTAATTTAAAGTATGTTTGTCACATTTCAGGAGCTGCAAAACTCCACAGCATCTGAAGGACAGGTTGTTGTACTAGAGTGCAGAGTCAGGGGAGCTCCTCCCTTGCACGTCGAGTGGTTTCGACAGGATGTTGAAATCCAAGATTCTCCAGATTTCAGAATTCTCCAGAAAAGTAAGAAATAGCCCTTTGGCTAGCCCAATAATATTCATGTATTCTCAAGAAAGCACCATGGAATTAGCCTCAGTCAGTCAAAGCAGTCACTTTCCACCATAAGGATTGAGTTCTGGATAAAGGGAAAACCTCTTATCCACTTATTTGGGTAATAGTAATACAGACCAAGTAAATTAATTCCAGAAGAACTATTATAGGCAGGTGATATGAATGTCATCCTTGATTTTTCCTGCCAGTATCATCTGCATAGATACTGTACTTGCCTGTAGTATTTCTATACAGAACTTCTATTATTTTTATTAATGTAACCTCTTTCTAATACATTTTTCTTGTTTATTTTCTCCTTGGATAATGTGATATCCAGAGCCCCGGTCTGCAGCTGAACCTGGTAAGAATCATATGAAAAAATAATCTTTTGATTCACTAGCTCTTTGTGTTTGCATTGAAGCCATAAATAGAACAATATTTCTGGAGCACATTGGTAATATGAAACCCCCTTAAAGACAATCTATTCTTTTATCACAGGCTTCATATTCTGCACTGTGCTTTACATCCATTCCTGTATTCGTTAAACAGTAAATTCCATTCAGACCAATATCGAGCTCCCCACTGACAAAACCTTTAAACTATCTTTATTCTCAGAAAATGAGCAACTTGCAAGCTAATGAGGAAAAACAATCCCCACAAAATTCCATCACCCAAATTCTACTTGCATAGTTTTGTAACACCAGACCACTAAATGCTGGTTTCCTCAGTCTGGCTTCTCAGATGCAAGCTGTCCTAAATGTAAGCAGAGCTGGCTCAAAATAAGCACCTTTAGTTCTAGTGAGCCTTTCCAGTTTATTCACAAGGTATGACTCTTGGAACTCAGCAGGCATAAAAATGGTCTGTCCATTTGCACGTTTCTCTCTACCTCCTTATTTCACTCTTCACACGTTGTGTTATGGACTTTTTTGGACTATCAGCTGGAAGTTGTAGGAATTGGAACATATGTTCTCCCATGCCATACCATTTTTATGTTTGTGCAAGAAATCACTAAAATCACCAGCATGGCACCATCTAGCTCCAGTTCTGTGAGACTGAAAGAAAATGGCTTCTTCTGAAGCAATTGTTTAGGCTTTTGCATAGATTGCTTGGCAAATGTCCTATAAGAGCACTGCAGCCAACCCTCCTCCTCTCCCTTTCTCCAGAGATTAAGTCAAGGGAAAAACTAGTTAGTAGGAACTACTGGGGCTAAATACTACCACTACTGTCCCAACATTGTATTCTCTGGCTCAAACTACAGAATGTAGCATTACTTGCTGCCAGTGAGAACTCTTGCTATGACTAGAGTTGCTCCAGCCACTGTAATGTAATACACTTGGCTGACTGGCAGGGAACTGGCCCTGCAGCACGTAAGTGGCAGATAGCAGAGACAACAAGGAGTCTGGTGGCACCTTAAAGACTAACAGATTTATTTGGGCAGAGGAGGCACAGAGCAAGGTTATTTCTGTTCATTATCACATAAGCAGAGTATAGGGCTGTTTTCATATGCTGCCTGTGCTCCTACTTTCCCAGATCAAACAACAAATGGGGGAGGGGATGCCTCTTAGCTTGGTGGTAGAGGATGACAAGTAGCAAGGTAAAGGGCTCTTAGCCTGGGGCTGGTTTTCTGCACATGGAGGGTTGTGTGTGAATGTGGGGTGTTCTGAGCCTTGGGGTAAGAGACAGGAGGTGGCTCAGAACTAATAAATAAACAAGCGTTCAGATGTGGAGAAGTTAAGGCAGAAGAAAAGAATTTCTGCCTGAGACATAGGTGTTGTGTAGGATGTTTCTGAACTGATAGGGACTTGGTTAGAGGAGCTTAGGGGCTTTGAGATGCTGCACTGGCGGGCATGGGGTGAATTGGCGGGATTCAATACGGGGGAACGGTGTCAGCTGGGGATTTGGGTAGGTGAATTGGTGGTGTGCATATGAGGGATCTAGGGTAAAATCTAGGTTGAAGAGGAAGGGTTTGGGACTAAGAAAAAACAGTGAAGAGCTAATATGGATAACTATGATCTTCCACCATGTCTTTTATGAAACTGAGCTGGAAGAGAGAAGGAGGATGCTCCTTTTTTCACCTCACTTCTCCACCAACCTCCCTTATCCTCCCAGCAAAACACTTGCCTATTGTGCCCCCAGACACAGTGCCTCAGTTTTGGACCTTGAAAATATTGATTAACAGAGGATGTGGAGAGATGGGTGTGCAGATTGCTGCATGCAATCCCATTACTTATTTTGGGCATCAGTTGTCATGGGAATAAATACAAAACTTGCATATGTGCCTATTTTTTTTATAATGCAACTGCCCCACCTGGTTTACTGAGGCCTGAAATGTGAGATGTGCTAGGTAACAACCTTAAAAGAAAGGTGAAAACAGTATATTTGCTCAAACTGGCCTCTCACAAGGTTTAACAGTGAGTCCAGGTATTAACTATGGGGTTTGGGTTATAATTATACACTAGTCTATATTTGTTAAGGATGTCAAATTACAGTACAATCCAATTTTTCTGAAGTGTTTCAGAGACCTCTGAAGCCTTTGGATTTGCAGGAGAGTAACATATGGTATGCATTGCCATTGTGGGCTGTAATTGACTGTTGGTTAACTAGGAGTTTGGTTATATGGTGGTCAGATAAATTGGGCTAAAGAAGGAGATATTCAAAAGTAACTAAGGGATTTTATGCTAAAGCTGCACAAATAACTGACTATTTGGTTTCTGTGCAGGTCCAAAAAATTGAAAAAGAAAATTGTTCCAGGTTGACCCAAAATGAAAATGTTTAGTAATTTTTGGCAAACCAATATGTAGAGAAAAATTTCATTTTGTGTTAACGAAAATGTTTGTCAGTGCCAAACAAAACATTTTATTTTGATTCTGTTTTTTTTTTTAATTTACAAATTTTTTTTAATAAAATTGAGAGAAATTCCAAAATAAAATGTTTTTCCAAAACGTGGAAATGTTTTTAGTTTCAGAAATGCTGAAACTGTTTTGACATTTCCAAATTTTTTAACCAAAATTATTTGCCAAAGTCTACCTGAATTTGATAATTGTTTTAGCCAATCAAAGATTGCATTTTGGAATGAAAAAAGATTTTGCATAAAATATTTAGCCCCACTGTGTTTAGGATCCCAGATTCCATTGAAAGTCAATGGGAGCTGTATTCCTAAATTTCTGTGGCACTACTGAAAACTTCCCCCACACTATGTCTTGTTGTAGCAAAATGACTACTCAAGTTATTGTTTTTTAAATGTTATAAAACAAAGCAGATCAGTGTGATAAGTTCCTTTGAAAAAATGGAAATTAGTATTCTTTGAAAATAAGGACTGTTTCAAATTCTGTTTCTAGATTTAATACACTTGGTGTTCTGAGAGAAGCCCTTGGCATATCTATATCAATAGTATCAGCAGTGCTCCCGCAAGTGATTGTCCATATACACATTCCTCTGATGTGTGCATGTGCTTCATATACTAGAGATGGGAGTCTTTTTGACCAGCAGTATCCATAAGGCATGCATGTGCTATTCAATCCTTGTGCTCCACTGCAAGGGCATGTAAAGGAGAGATGTGCTTGCTGCTGTTCCGTTCCTCTCATGGTTTAGAGATAGAGCCCAACAGTCCAAGAAACTGCCAGCCCCTTCTTGTAGTTTTAGCTAATAGGTTTATATTATAGTTTGGTTGCCTGTTGCAATCTTTAGTTCTTAGAGCTCACCCAGGTAGCCTGGTGTCATCTGATTTGCTGGGATTAAAACACTGCCCTTCATGGGAGGGAACTATCCCAGCTTCAAACAAACACTTGAAGTCCCTCTGTTTTCTTGGAGAATCACTTATTCCTGGTAAATCCGTAATATGCAGGTCCTTCAGCTCCCAAGCTAGAAAGGACAGGGAGGGCTGCCGTTAGGTCTTCCTAATGATCAAGTCAATGAGACCCACTTCTGAACCAGGCTCACTAGATTCCAATGTACAGGGATCTTCCAAGCCTGCGTATAAATGCAAACCCTTGGCCTTCAAGAGCTCCGACTCAAATTGCAAACATGACAATAGCGTTGTCCTTAGACTGCAGGGAGCTAGAAGAACTCGGGGCAGGTCGCTCAACAGAGTTTCCTCTAAGAGGAAAACCTCACCGTGACACTGAATGTTGTCTGAGACTTTGCAACCCAAAAGGGTTCCCACTGAAGCTCACTCTCAAGACTGTTCAAACCATATGGCACTGAAGCATCTGGCACCAAAATCCAGATGGTCAGGAAAGAGTATAGCACCAACCATGGCACTGCCTACTTCAGTGGTCCAGGCACTGACTCTTTTGGCACTGGAATCAAGCCAATCAGGACAGTTCACCATCACGGTGGCAGAAATTGCCATAATGTCCTGACAAAACCAGTTCCCGTGCACCTGAACATGCCACCCTGCCTGGCACTATTTAGATACTGGCACCAGTGGACCTGCAGATTCACCCAGAACCACAGTCGTCCCTGCTGTTGTCTTCCACACAATGATCTATCTTGTAGTTTGATCCCTAAATCTCTGAGGGCAAATCTCATGGATCCAAGTTATACATTCTTCTGGGATTCCTCTTTGGAATTGAAGGACAAAGAAATTCTACTTCAGCAACAGAGTTACTTACCCAGCCTGTCTCCACAGCCCTCAACAACTTGTAGAGGATCTTTTGCTCACGCAAAAGATATTGGGACCCACAGAATCCACGCTCATAGTTCCCAATCCCCTGGCTTCTAGGTTCTTACACACTGATGCCCATGTGGCCTCGCTAGGGACCCTGGTTGGCTCACAGCAACTTCAACCCCAGGAAGCCACCTCACCACCAGAAGCCTGCTTCCTCCATGACACTGCACATTCAGTTGCCCTAACAACCCTTCTGATTCCTACACAACCACAGGCAGAGGAGGAGGTAATGGAAGAGCAGGCACTGGAAGACAACACTGCTCTACAGCCAAAATGCTTCTGAAATAAATGTAGTCAAACTTTACTAATTCTGAGTCACTGAGAATGAAAATGATGCTTAAAATTGTTGATTGGCTCTAGTTTTCAAGATATGCTATTGGGTCAGTATATACGACCCTTGACTTGGGAATGGTGGAGGATAAGTGAGTTATAAAGGGAAGGGATCTCAATTTAAACCAGAAATGACTAAAATACATCTTTGACTGGATCTATGAATAAATCTATGACTGGGTTTGGACAGTACTTGCTTTTTAGGCAAAACAATGAATGATGCAATCTGAAGCTGATATTGTGTCATACATGATATGAATTGCATCATGTTATTCCTAGAAGTCATGGATGATGCAATCATAACGAAGCTTACATCACTCTGCTGAACAAATTGCCCTATATCATCTCTAGAAATCATACAGTGTCGTGCTCTCTTATTTGTCAGTGTTTGATTTTGCAAAGGGACACATTTCTGTTTAGCCAAAGTGAGCAGAGATGCCTCGTACTTGTGTGAACAGTGCAGATAACTTCTGCTATGTTTGTGGTGAAGTGACTTTTGCATCACAAGAGCATAGTATAACCACTATGGTTAAGAAAACCTATCACCTTTATTTTGGCTGCAAAATTGGAGATCAGGACAAGAGGTGGGCCCCACACATATGCTGCAACACTTGTGCAACAAATCTTCGCCAGTGGTTGAACAGGAAAAGGAAATCTATGCCTTTGGCAGTGCCAATGATTTGGAGAGAGCCAACAGATCATACCAGCAATTGTTACTTCTGCGTGGTGCCTCCAGTTGGGAAAGGTGTGTCAAAGAAGAAAAAGTGGACTGTGCATTATCCAAACATTCCATCAGCTATACGCCCAGTACTCCACGGAGAAGGACTGCAGGTTCCTGATGCACCAGAATCATTCTCACTTGAGTCAGACGAGGAAGAGGAAGAGGATGAAACTTCTGGTCCTGAATCATCAATGTCACAGGACCCACATTTTCTCCCATCCTCCTCCTCTGAACCACATCTCATAACACAAGGAGAACTGAATGACCTTGTCAGGGATTTGGAACTACCCAAGAGTAAGGCAGAGCTGTTGGGCTCCAGACTACAGCAGTGGAATCTCCTGGCAGGTGATGTTAGGGTTTCCATGTTCCGTGACCGTCAAAAGGATCTTGTCCCATTCTTCTTCATGGAAGGTGATCTTGTAGCCTGCAACAACATCGATGGTGTGATGGCAGCCCTCAACATTGTTCACGATCCAGATGAGTGGAGGCTGTTCATTGATTCATCGAAGACGAGTCTTAAAGCTGTTTGACTGCATAATGGCAATGTTTTGCCATCAATTCCAGTTGGTCATGCAGTCCATATGAAAGAAACCTCTGACAACATGAAACAACTTTTGAGGTGCATAAACTATGACCAACATCAGTGGCAGCTTTGTGGCAATTTGAAGGTTGTTGCTCTCTTGCTTGGTCTGCAGACTGGATACACAAAGTACTGCTGTTTTCTCTGCGAATGGGATAGTCGTGCAAGAGATTCCCACTACATCAAGAAAGATTGGCCACTTCGACAGTCATTGGAGCCTGGGAGGAAAAGTGTTCAGCATCCACCACTTGTTGAATCAAGGAAGATTTTGTTACCAGCTTTACACATCAAGCTGGGTCTGATGAAGAACTTTGTCAAGGCCATTGATAAAACACAAGCAGCTTTCAAGTACCTCCGTGGAAAATTTCCAAGGTTAAGTGAAGCTAAGATAAAGGAAGGTATCTTTGTTGGTCCTCAGATTCGTGAACTTCTTCGAGATGATGCATTTGATCATGCACTGCGTGGTAAGGAAAAGACGGCATGGAAAGCCTTCCAGTTAGTGGCAATAAATGTTCTCGGAAACAACAAGGCAGACAACTACAGGTTGTTAGTGGAAAACCTCCTCAAGGCATACAAAAGCCTTGATTGCAACATGTCACTAAAGATACATTTTTTGCACACTCATCTAGATTTTTTTCCACCAAACTGCGGAGCAGTGAGCGATGAGTACGGCGAGCGATTTCACCAGGACATTGCAACAATGGAGAAACGCTATCTGGGCAAATGGAACCCATCAATGCTTGCAGACTATTGCTGGACAGTGACAAGAGATGCTCCATTTAATGAATACAAGAGACAAGCCAAGAAGCGCCGAGTAGACACTGAATAGGACTGAACTATGTACAGAATAGTTTTTTGCCTTTTGTTTCATAATAAATTTTATTTATATAACCCTTTTGCTGATTTTTAAAGTGTTACATAAACAGGAAGGGGGAAATATTATCATGTAAAGCAACCATAAACACATGAAAAGACCTAGGTTTACAATTTATGATTAAAACTCTACTATCTACACAATATACATAGACATAAAATGTAAAATCTTAAATATCTTCGAAACAGTAGCCAATCAGTTGTTTTAATTGTCATATTTGAATTCAGAACATCAAAATACAAAATAAATAGCACATTTTATCTCTGAAGCAGACGACTTCTCAAAAATTGTAGACCAGTGCAACCTGCCAGCACCAATCATTCTTTCCTCCTCATCCCCTGATGAGGTCTTAGTACCACCCACCCCCACAAATGGACAACTATAAGGGTTTCCAACACACATTAAAGAGGGTGGCAGAGACCATCCAAATCCATATGGCAAAGGACATAAATTGGTGCACATACATCAAGCCTCTGCAGTGAGGAAGTCAGCCTTCCCAATTAACGAGACCATCATAGATCCAGCCAGAAACTTGTGGCAGACACCTGCTTCTGTACCACTACATCCCCCAGCACAGATAAAAAGTATCAGTTGCCTACCTATGGGTGTGGAATTCTTTAACATGCATCATGCTCCATCTTCTTTTGTAATTGCTGTGGTAAACAAAGAGGCAAAACAATTCTGATCCACACCAAATGAAAAAGAGCTAAAGAAACTAGATTTCCTTGGCCAGAAAGCCTACTCCTCAGCAATCCTACAGTTCTGTGTAGCCAGTTATGAGGTCCTATTAGCCAGATATAATTTCTGCATACAAGAAAGACTGCTTGCTTCACAGACAACCTTCTGAGTGACAGTCACAAAGACTATGTGCTGTTAGATAATGCAGTCTAGCTTCTAGCCAGAAGAGTCTCAAGCAGCACTGGATGCAGTAGATATGGCTGCCAGCTCAATGGCAATAGCTGTTGTCATATATCTGGCATCATGGAGAAGTCCAAACAGTGGTGGAGGACTTACCTTTAAAAGCAGTCATATTGCTCAGCTCTAAAACTGACTTGGCCCCTGATAGTCCCCACTGAAAGACTCATGAGACACCTTCTTTTCCTTCAGAGTACATACAAGTTCTTAAGGGGAAACAAATGAAACAGAAGTATCCCTTATGGAGACCAATCCAGTACTCTTTTACCACCAAAGGTCTTCAGAACAACCCAGGAAACCACAGCATCGCCATAGGAGAAGACAACTCACTGTTCCACCACAAATTTCCCAATCTTCTCAGTTCCAGAAGCATTCATTTTGATGGGATGGTCAAGAGATGTGTCCTTCCTCCATCAGCTCCAGAAATCTATGACCTCCCCTTCAGAAAACTGTTAGCTCACTTCAGGCATACTGGGTCTCTTACCAATATGTATACAATAACGCATGACTATTCCATCAAGTTTTCTACAGTGCCTACCCCTAACCTCCTTCCTTGTCTCTTTTCAGAGACCCTTCTCACAAGGATCTACTATGTCACAAGATCCTCCTGCCCCTCTCTCAGAGCAATAGAAGGGTTCCTTACAGGGAAGGGTTCCTTAGCAACAGTTTCCTAATCCTGAAGAAAGAGAGGCTGGCAACCCATCCTAGACTTGCAGAACACCAATACCTTTATTCACAAATTAAAAATCCAGATGGTCACCCTAGCATCAATAATCATGACACCGAAGTCACGAGACTGATTTGCATCTCTCACATTCAGTATGTATACTTTCACATTTCCATCATTTTGCCCCACAGGAAGTACCTGAGATTTACAGTGGTACAGGACCACTAGCAATACCAGATGGTACTCCACAGCACCAAGGGTATTCACCAAGTGCTATCACTAGCAACAGTTTACTTGAGACAAAACATCAACATGTATCTTTACCTAGACAATTGGCTGTTATGGGGGAAATTGCCTCTTCAGACCCCTAAAGCCATCTCCATCACACTCAATCTTTTCAGGAGGTGAGGCTTGAAAGTCAGCAAAGAAACTGAGCTTAACCACAGTCCAAAGGAATGAATTCATTGGCACAGTCCTGGACTCTGCCACCTCCTGTTCCTCAAGACAGGTTTGAGAATCTGTCTTCCCTTTCTTTTTCAGCTAGAAAGAAATCCAAATACCAATGTAAAGTAATGCCTGGCCCTCCTAGGCTACATAGGCTCCTGAACATTCACTACTCCACATGCCAGACTTCACCTCTGATGCTTGCAGGATTGGCCGAAGTTTGGTTACACAATCTCCAAACATCACTTGGACAAGCCTGCCTCCATCCCACCCTTGATCCTATTCTCACTGAAATGGTGGAAGGACCCATCAAATGCAGGCAGAAGGTCCCGTTCAGAGTACCTGTATCTTCCACAACAGTAGTCATGGATGCTTCCTTACAGAGATGTGGTGCTTGTACAGATGAACTAACAACATAGGGCCTATGGTCCCTGAGAAAGCAAAGAATGCACATCAATCTCCTAGAGTCGTACAGAAGGCCTGTGAGTTTTTTCTCTCCCTAGTATAAGGACACTTGGTCCAAATAATGACTGACAACATAACAATCGTGTTTTACATCAACAAACAAGATGTGACCAGATGTTCCTCACTTTGCCAGGAAGCAGTCAGACTCTGGAATTGGTACATCAACCATTGAATATACCTACCGGCAATATGCTTGCTTGGACTGCAGAGTGAACAATTTCAACAGACGCTTTCTCCCAAATCATGAGTGGGAAATCAAAGAGAGGATATTGGCAGACATCATCACAACCTTTTTGCCAATCTATGCAAATGCAGCTGTCCAATTCTGCTCAAAAGGAGGACAAAGTCAGGGATCTATAGTGGACACATTCCTGGTACCATGATCAGGAGTTCTGATGTATGCTTACTCTTCAACTTCATTAATTCCCAAAGTGCTCCACAAATTCAAACAGGGCTTGACCAAGCTAATCCTCTTAGCTCCAGCATGGCCCAGACACTTCTTGTTAACAGATCTAGTGAACTCTCAGTAGCTCAACACAGGACCTTATGTCTGCTGCCTGATCTGTTATCTCAGAACCAGGGTCAGATCCAACACCCAAATATACCACTCCTGCACCTCATATGGAGGCCGGATGGATGTTGTCAGTAGAGCAGGCTTGGTCCTCTCCAGTTAGAGAAGTTCTAATAAGCAGTAGAAAAGAATCAACGAGACAAACTTATCTTTCAAATTGGACAGCATTTTCTCATTGGGGTAATCAGAAATAATTGATTCCACATCACTCCTCAATCCTTCAGATTCTTGACTACTTGAACTCAAAACAAGAACCTGTGTTTCAGCTCTGTCAAGGTACATTCAGCGTCAGAGTCAACCTACCATCTACCAGTAGAGGACTATAAAGTCTTTTATCATATGACAGTGGTGAGATTCCTGAAAGGCCTAGTTAAAGAATCCCCACCTATCAAAGAACCAATTCCTCCTTGGACTTGAACCTAGAGCTTGCAACCCTCATGGGACCATCTTTCAATCCAATGGCCTCCTCTTCCCTGCTGCACCTGTCAATGAAAATGGCATTTTTGATAGTGTTAACTTCAGCTGGAAGAGGAGAGATTCAACTGCTAATGACTGTTTACAGTACTCCACCCGGATAGAGTAGGAATGAGGACACATCATAAATTCCTTCCCAAAGTAGTGGCAGATTTCCATCTCAATCAGCCAATACACTTACCAGTATTCTTTCCAAAATCTCACACATCCAAATTAGAGGCAACACTGCATGTGTTGGATGTGAGGAGAACCATGGCCTACTTACTACCTAAATAGAATGAAACGTTTTAGAACATCTCCTAGACTGTTTGTATTATGGAAAGGATGTAAGGGTCAATAATGTCATCTCACAAACTATCTGACTGGATTTCTGGTTGCATTAAATATGCTATGAGGTGGTCAGGGTAGACTCACCATCCATGATCAGAACTTACTCCATCTGAGAGGAAGCTATTGTGGGGAAATAGAACAGGGGGGCCTTCTTTTTAATAGCCAGAGCTGTGGATCTGAAGGCCCCAAAATAAACCCTCCAACAGAGATCTGTTTTGCTAACTATCCTTACACAAAGCAGTACAGGCCAGGGCCTGAACTAGACTAGACTGCACAATTCCCTGCCAAACTCGGTCAAGGGTCATGACCAGAGGAGGGGGGGGGGGACAAGGAGGGAAAGAATAAAAAAAAGCCCCAGCAGCAGCACTAATGAAATATGTTCATGACTAATGAAATATAATAACCACTTATGTAAAGCAATAGGTAACTTTAGCTAAATGCAATTTCTTAACTCATGCAGCTTCTCCTTTGGGTGATCTGTGATCCACTCCGTGATTCCAGCTAGCTGCAAAAATAGCCAATCATAGATCCTCTTTAGGCGTCCCATGGAAACCCCCCCCCAATCTTTAACCAAAAGACCCCGGAAAATAACAGGTGTCTTGAGAAATGTACCCAAACTGGTGCCAAGTACCACCCCTGGGGAAAACCACCAAGTGCCCCTCTACCCAAATAAACACCCACTTCTTGGAAATTAATGAGGAAGGTACTGGGGGGGAGGGGGGACTGACCCCAACCCTAATTTCTTAACTCTCGGTTTAAGGGAGGGACTGACCCCAACCCTAGTTTCTTAACTCATGACGTATTGTTTGTACTTTGCTTGCAGTTTAATGAAATAAAAACCCGCCTGCGAGCGGCCCTCGGTGTGTCAGTTTTCGGACTGCACCCCAATGCACTGGTATATATGTCAATAAACTGGCCTCAGGCTTGAGTCTTTGAACTAAAATCACTGCGTGGGTGTCTTTGACCACAACACTATATCAGCCCACATCACTGTGAAACTTACCCATATCAGACATTTGAAAGGCTGCTACTTGGGTGTCAATGCACACATTCATGACACTGTGCCTTTAACAGAAGCCTTCCATAATTGTTTTAACTACTTCCAGCTCCTACCTTCATAATATAATAGTTGTTTGGGAGTCACCATCAGTGGAATGTGCACATGGACAATCACTTGAAGTAGAAAGGAAAGTTACTTACATTTACAGAAACTGGAGTTTTTCAAGATGTATTGTCTGTATGCACATTCCACATCCCACCCTTGCATCTGTTCTTCAGAGTCCTATCGTCAGAGATTCTGTAGTGAGAAGGAACTGAAAGGGGGTGGTCATCCTTTGCTCTTATATGCTCTCACAGCAGAGCACAAGAACTGAAAAGTGCATGCACTCCTTTTAGGTACTGCTGGCCAAAAAGACAATCTCTAGCACGTGAGGTGCATGCCACACCATCAGTGGAATGTGCAAACTATAACACATCTCAAAGAACTCCAGTTACTGTACATAAGTAGCTTCCCTTTTCTCTACCACCAAGTCATCTGCTTTGTATCTCCTAAATGTAGCTTTTATTCACTCACCCCATCAGCACATCTCAAGGTTTCTGAAGCAAGTAAAACTTAAAACAAAGTTTTCTAGGAAGTCTACAGCTCACCAACAAATCTCCCTTTTGCTTTTTTCACATCCAGTTAAAATTGTCAGAATTAACTCTCATTGATGTGATAGTCTCTGCATATTTTAGTAATTTTAACCACTCATTGAAGATGAATAGTGCTACATGAGCTAATTATCTTCTATTTAAGAGACTGTGTGATCTACTGGATAAGACAGACACTGGACTGGGACTCAAGAGAACTGGGTCAACTCCTGTCTCTGCCTTTAGTTGCTGAGTGAGCCTGTGAAAGTCACTACCCTTCCCTGGTCCTCCGTATCCCTATCTGTAAAATGGGGATAATGATACTCATTTCCTTTGTAAAGTGCTCTACAAGAGCTAGGTGGTGGTGGCATTATTAATAGCTAAAATATAAGTAGAGTACAACTGAAAGGAAGTTAATACTGTAATAATTAAAAATAAATACTGATTTACTGTCATTATTATTTTAAAACTACTACCTATACAAAGATGGGGAAATAGTAGGAGAGATTCTGACTCAAGAGACGGTCTCTTCCCCAGCTCTCTGGAATGTACTACACCATCACTTTGAAGGTGCAGAATGGTCTCATTTCTGTGTCTGGCCAGCTTTATTCATGGAATACCCTCCCATTGGTGTCCATGTGAGATTCTCTGCATATACCATTGTTGAACTAGCTTTTTCTGGTTTCTACTATTCCCAGTGATATTCCACATAGTGGGTCCGATTCTGCACCAACTGAAGTTATGATAAAGCTTCCACTGGTTTCAGCAGTGCAGCATCAAACACTATATGTGTATAGGGAATATGACTCAAATTAGCAGAATCTGTCCAAATAGGGAGAACTTTAACTTTGCCTGTTGTGTGAGGAGCAGAATTTGAGAGTTGAGGAGCCTTACTGCATTTTTTTTACAATGAGCAGCTGAATTGATTCCAGAAATATAGTGGAGCCTTCTTGTTGCTTTGTGTTTCAATGCAGATTCTAGAAAACCAGATTAAACCAATACCTGTGAAAGAAATGGCTCATAAGCAAGCAAATTTCAACTGCTGCTGAATGCAGGCAGTGAGAACATGCACAAGAACTGAGTAAAGTGTGAGGAAGCTGACAAACTATGAAAACCTGTGTTAGTATGTGGGGTACTCAAAAATTTGAGGTGGATGCAGTTTCAGCAATTTATTGAAATATTTTGAAGCTACACATATCCTATGTGTTATATAGCTAGTGTTCGACTGTGACTAAAAACCTTACAATGCAAATTCAATGAGTCCTAGATGTTTATAGGTCAATAATAATGAAATAGGAGCAGAGATCTCCATAAATTCATACAGCTGAGAGACTGTGAAACAGGTTTTTCTTGTCACTGTTCTGTTCTATCTGCCTAATGTGTTTTACACTCCTTTCTCTGTCTAGACGGAAATCAGGCTGCATCACAAATCTCTTCAGACTGTTTTGTGAATTAATAACTAGTCAGATTACTTAGGGCCAACATCACAGTTTGTCAAATTACCTGCTCTGTACTTCTTTCTTTGACGTTTTGACTTTATGCTGATTGAATCCTTCAAAGAACAGTCTGCTTGGGGATAAAAAAAAAAAGCCCATAGAGTCATTTGCCAGCTGTTGATGCTTTGGTCATTACTCAGCTGTCTGGAGCCAGCCACAAACTGTATTGAATTACTGTAAGACAATTGTCTAAAGGCATGTAAGAAGAAAACTATATAAAATAATTTTTCTTACATTTCCAGAAAATTGCTGCACATAAAATCTTTCAAAGCACAATGCTGCATAATTTGACCAAAAACCTCTGAGAAGATAGACATCACTTATCTTGGATCATGCATTCTAGGGTTCATGTTTTGCTACAGTAGCCCAAGGGTGCATGATAAGAAATAGCCCTGTACAACATTTCCAAATATGGCTGCATTAAGTTTGAAACTGAAAAGGTAATGCAAATGTAACAGTACTGCCCCAAAATTCAGCCTTTTCTTTCTGATAGTTGGTGAAACTTAAAATACAACCAGTTCTCAGTAAATAAGTATACACATTATAGGGCAGATCCCAGCTGGAGTAGCTCCACCCAAGTTGAAAGAGCTATCTCAATTTACACCAGCTAAGGTTCTGGCTCTTCACTATGTAAAAGAAAAGAGAACATGAGGTCAACAGCATCTAAATTCAGAGGGGTAACTCAACATTCAGAAATGAAAGGTAAATGTAAAATAAACTAAAGCTATCACTAGATTAGAGAGAGAAACTATAATTGGATTAGAGATAATAGAAGCCCAGCTTTCCCTGCTACTCTGATCCACCTCCCTAGTTACACTACCTCAGTTTTCTTCTGTCAGCTGTCCTCTGCTACCCCAGTATATCTGCAGTATTTTGTATTCTGTCCTTGTCCTTATCATACTGCTCAGGCTGTGCTGGCATGTTGTTGCTTCCCAGTCCCAGGCTAGCTCACTAGTTCTTAGGGACTTTATAATTGGAAATACGTGTTACCCTATTACCATGTTTTTATAGTCAATTACTAGTTATGCTGCAATACAGGCTCTGACACACACATATATATTTAGTTGTATAACAAATGTACAGCTCTGTATTTTCAGAATGTTCTCAACTCTTTGTGAAATCCAAAAATGTAAGATTCTTCCATCCCCATGCACATTAGGCATAATGGAGTTACTCTCTGCATAGGTAGAGACAGTGGCAAAATAGGAGAGAGAAATCTTACAACAAATTGTCTTCTCCTCACCCAAAAACTGATCATCGCAAGAGCATTGGTGGCTAATTCCTAGGGGGTGACTTTTTTTCGATGCTGCCACCAAAAAAAAACCCTTATTTTGTCTTGATTAAAATATTCATGAATTAAGTTGTTTCCAGGGGTAGTTTGGCAGAGGATGCTTGGCATGGTTAAAACATATTGTCCTAGCTGGTAAAGAGCCCAACACCACTAAGAATCTGTTTTCTCAGTTTTCTCACAATGAACAGCTGTTTTCTCATTCTGGTGCTCATAAGGTATCAGGTCTCTAAACTATACCATTTTGCTAACCATCACACCTCTCCTCAGTTAAGTTCTGACCAAATATTTTGTGGCTCCTATCCTATGAACTATCTCCAGAGTTAGTCAGTGCTGCATGTCTTCTGAAATCTTAACACTGCATCTTTCAACTGGTGTAAAACTTTAATCTCTAATTTTAGAGCCCATGAGAATACAGGCTGAAATCACTCTGGAACTGCTGTGTAGGTGGGAGTGAGGTGCAGCAATAGTGATCAGAATTCCCTACATAAAAGAGAAGGCGTCAACTAACGTTTTCATTATTTTCATTACCAAATGTTCAGAGTTTTCACAAGACTGAGCTGATATTATCTATTGTTTTTATTTGAGGCTCCTCTTTGTCTCTGCTGGAACTCTGTGGTTTCTCGTCACACTCAATTTAATTCTGTTCTACACTTACTTGTTCCTCCCTGCCTTCCAGACAGATTCCCAATTTACTAGAGGGGACCTGTTGAGTACATTGCTTTCTTAATCTGCGGTGGCTCAGGGCATAAAGGACCAAGACTAGAAATAGGAGACAGGTTTACATCTGACAGGTTTTTCACAGTGCAGAAAATGACCACTGTGCTTACCCACTCTTTTTTTTTTTTTTTTTTTTTTTAATGGCAAACTCTGTTGTGGCTTTGGAACTATGAAATCCATAGAGCTGTTGCTCTATACATTGCATCATGGCCAAAAACTCTTTGTTTCCCAGGATTACGTGTGCATCACAATGGAGGAAGCTGAAGATCAAAGTTGAAAATCAAAGCTGCAGATCAAAGAAAAGTGTCACCTTTCATGTGATGCGCACACACATTCTGGGAAGTAAATGCTCATCTCTGAAAAACACTACATCAAGGAGAAATTAGTAAAAATGCTCCAGAACACTAAAAACAGAAATACCAACATGGACATGGGGAGAGCTTTGTTCCCTAAAGATCTAATAGAAAATATACTAATTGCAGACATAGTGGTGAGGGGTTTCTTAGCTACATTTAGTTCTCCCTTATGACGATTCTGTCTCACAAGCAATAAATGAAAAAAGATCAACCTGTGAAATACAACCCTTCTTGTTATCCAGCTGACAAAATAATCAAGTGCTTGCTTGCCTCAGCATTTTACATGTTTCAGCGAACAAAATGCTTTTGTATTCATTTAGTCAAGTGTTAAATATGTTCAAGGCCTTGAGAACAGCATTTCAGAGCTGCCGTCTGGAACACATTTCTGTGATGAAATTATTTGTCAGCTGATGATTGCTGGAAATAGAACAGACATTATTTACTTCAAATCACCAGATTTTATTTAACACAGCAACAGGGAAAGAAATAATTGCACAAGATCAGTATTTAAAACTTAACTAAATACACAGAGAACTAGCTATCCAGCTTCTATTATGGGAGTTATTTGCCTAATTCCTACATACAATGAACTTATATTTTACTCCAGTGTTTTATACAAATATTTGCTAATAAAACCTTTTGCAAGAATTCTTGGTGGGACAAAAACAGTCATGGTTTTGGGGAACAAATCCACTGACACCAATGGCAGTTTGCTTACCCCTCAAATATCTTTTAATTAGACAGATGCTCTTATTGGTTTTTGAAGCTACTGTGATCTAGCTTTGGTCAGTTTTCTCATGGTTTTGTCATAATGGAACATCAAAAATACACAATTCTATTTGACTGTCCAATCACCCAGCCCAGAAATAGTCAGTTTGTAAAATATAGTAATTACTGTTATCTTATACGAGATTTATTATTAATGCAATATAGTATTTACAAATATTTTACTTAAATAGATAAAATGTATCATGATAGAATACATAGTAAACTAAATCAATCCATTATTGAGAAGTAAATTCTCAGTGCTTCCCTTGTTAATCACTTTAAGAAATTGTATTGTTATATAAGCACTTACAGAAATAAAATAATTCTGCTAGATGGCTAGTATCTTTGTGTCTAGTAACACATGAGTGACAAATGTGGTGTTTGCCATTTTCATTTGTTATACCGAAATACTCAGTACTTGGAATTCTTCTGTTCTTTAACAGGAAACTAAGCAGCATGGTTTTCATATCAAATTCCATTCCAAGGGATTGTTACATCCTTCTGGATTCATGTGTAGTTAACAATATAGCACACAGTTACTTAGACTGTCCACTTCCTAAAACACACCAAGACTCGGAAAAGTCTGACCTCAGAAGTTCAAAACGAAGCTTGTGTTACCCATTACTTACCTGATAAGACCTTTCATGAGTCATTAATCTTCATCTGGGTAAGATAAAATCCAGCATGCAACAGTACAACCAGACACCTTTACTGCAATTACACAGAATGACTGTTCTGTGCTGCCAAAAAAAAAAAAAAGTGTTCTACTGTCTGGAAAAAAATAAAAATTCTATGCCAAACTTTTAATTAGTCATTCATTTTCAGCTTGTCTCCAACACAGGAAGTCTTTGGATACATGATAATTTTAAAAAGGAAAAATCATTTAATTTTGATTGAGACATTGGTTTGCTGCCCTCAATGAAACTTTAAGAATGACTCCCAAAGCTTCATTATTTAACCTAAGAGAAGGCTTTAGTAAATGACCCAGCCTTACTGCTCTTTTCCATACACTAATTCCCATATGAAATTCAATATTCTGCTGCTTTTTCCAACTCTGTGGGTTGTCAGTTGTAGTATTTGGTAATCAGATGAATATGCAGAGTTCTACATTAGAGTGTAAAATTGTTTCCTTTGAAGCAGGGTCTTTTCAAAATGTGGTATGTGTTTAATAGTCAGTGACCTGTGTGGAGGGATGGGGAGGTGTTCTAAAATGGGTGTTATGAAATGAAGCTTTTAAGGCTGGGTCTACACTACAAATTTATGTTGGTATAACTCTGTCACTCACGGATGTGAAAAATCCACACCCCTGAGTGATGCAGTTATACCAACCTAATCCCCACTGTAGACAGCACTATGTCAACAGGAGAGCTTTTCCTGTTCACATAGCTACTGCCTCTGGTGGAGGTGGATTAATTGCACCGACAGGAGAAGCTCTCCCATTGGCGTAGTAATGTTTTCACTGAAGCACTACAGCTATACGGCTGCACCACCACAGCATTTTAAGTGTAGACCTGCCCCAATTGTCTTGAGCAGCCTTAGAATGAAACTATCCATGAGAACTGTGCAAAATCGGGATTATTTAAATCTGCTTCCAGAAACTATTTTAGAATTATTAGGGCTGTAGATTAATCGCAGTTAACTCACATGATTAACTTAAAAAAATTAATTGTGATTAATCACGTATTGTAATCTGCAAGCAAAAAAGCGTAGATATGACTTGGATTAGAGTATGCAAGCTGTGTTTGCATATGGAAACTGGATAGTTAGATTATTTGCATATGCAAAGGCAATTTGTGGACAAAAATCAGCTTTTCTGTACACAGATATGGGTGGGAAAAAACTTTGGGTATAAAAAATGGTTAGATTTAGGCCCCTTTGAAAACCATAGATTTATTGAGCTATCTGTTTAGGATGTACAACCATTTTTAAAGCAATATACTTTGAGTGATTAGCGGTTGACCCTTAGCTGTCTGTCTCATAATGCACTGAAATATTTAAATGCACAATTCCATGTACAGTATCTTACGTAGTTGATCGTTGGTTTGTTCCTTTCTATTCATTTCTAGAAGAGATATGTACATTAGTAATTGCAGAGACTTTTCCTGAAGATGCAGGAACCTTCACATGCACAGCAACAAATGAATATGGGTCAGTGACAAGCAGTGCACAACTTACCGTCTGCTCAGGTATGTGTCAAAAGGACAGAAGAACTGCATATTGCTGTTCTTAGCTAGTCTAACGTATATGACATCTGGGCAGTTATCTGGCTACTTCCTTTGTAGAAAATAGTTGCTGCAAGACAGAGATTTTGTTTAGGCAACTTCTTGCTGCATCTCCTGTTCAATCTCTGTGTGAGTCTTCCCACGTCTTCCAGCACTGACTGATTACGTTCTGAGTCTGAAAGCTGTCCTTCGTGGAGATGAGGGAAGGCTATTGCATTTATCCTCAAAAGACATTTAAAAAGGAGCCATACGGACTCCTATAAATCTTTTCCAGAAATCCAGCTGCTAATAGAGAGGGTCAAGTACTATCAAGTAGCTGCAGCTGAATCAGAGTTGCCTCTTCATGCAGCAATGCAGACATGTGAACACTCTTTTAATGTGCTTAGTGAGCCTAAAAAAACACAGAGGAATAAAATAAACAAAAAGATATAATTTAAGCAGCCAAAGTGTTAATGAAAGGGATGATTATAAAGCAATATGAACATGGAAAAAGTAACATCACAAGGGAATTATGAAGAAAATATCAAGTAGAAATGGGATTGAATAAATAGAACCCTAAAGAATAAATAGCTGGAGTAAAATGTGTGAATGCCAGAAATCAAACCAGTCAAAAGGCTATTTGTTTAGGTTAGATATTAGGAAAAGCTTTCTAACTATAAGGGTAGTTAAATTCTGGAATAGGGCTCCAAGGGAGGCAGTGGAATCCTCATCACTGGAGGTTTTTAAGAACAGGTTAGATAAATATCTGTCAGGGATTACTTGGTTCTGCCTCAGCACAGGGGGCTCAGCTGGATGACCTCTCGTCATTTCTATGATTCTGTGATTTATGTTCATTAAAATGTGCCTGTTACTCTCTTGATACAAGAAATATTTTTTTTTAAGGAACTTAAACTTAAGTCTGTTGAAAAGTTCTCAGTACTAAAACCATCAACCCACAGAAATGAATCCAATCCCTACCATCTTTATTACCCCCCTGTTAGAGCATGCTTCTTAGTGGGTCATGTAGGGAATTTTTTCTTGCAACTAAGTCAAATGACTGAGATGCTAGGAAACCTCAGTTCTATTTCCAGCTCTGTCACTGGTGTCCAGTGTGATCTTGGGCTAATCACCCACATTTTTGAGGCTAATGTGTCTCATCCATAGAGTGGGAAAAATATCTACCTAGTTGATGGATGAAGCTATATTACAAAGTGTGTTGCCATACTCCGATGGAATGCACCAAATGGAACAAAATTTTAGTTTTAGTTTCTTAATAATAATTTTTATTTATGCAAGATAGGTTTAGAAAAATAATGTAACCAAGTTTAGACAGATTCCTTAACATCAGAACTCTGAGGCTAGATGGCAGCAGAAGCAAAAAGAAAATAGATGAAATTATGCTGACAAAAATGAAAATAAAATCCTTATATTTTATGTAAAATTTAAAACAGAAATGCAGGCAGTTAAGTTTTGGAGTATACTAACCACTCACATGTATGTTGTTGAATATGTGCAGTGAATGCTAATAAAATTCCAACGCAGGCAATTCATTCAGGTGGCTGTCCTTGAATAACTGTAAATCATTCATTCTTAACTAGCAACTATTCCACCTGCATCATGGGTAGTTAGGAAATGAATAGTCAGTAGCATATCTAATTTGGCGTGAATATTTGTGAGAGCTTCAGAAAAAATATCCAGCTGGTGTAGCTATGATATATAACAAAAGTGAAGTGATCTCACCGTTAATGAACTAAAAGCACACTGTGCATATGTGTTGAAGTATCTGTTATGTAGTTTGAATATGACTTGTTGGACAGGGATTATCTTCCTTTTTGTTTTAGCCAACTCTGAAAGCTCTAGCCATGAGCTGTCAACAAGAGAATCCAACAGTGATGATTTCCAACATTTCCCACCTCCCCCTCCAGTTCTTGAGATTAGTTCTCTTGAGCTTCCTCCAAAGAAGCATACAGAGAGCCAACAGGTGAACAACACAGAATTTAGACCCAACATAGCAGCCGTTCAGTTACAGCTCAACACTGCTGAGAAGAAAACCAATGGCATCCATCCCAGTCATGAAGCAAATGGAGTGATTAACAGCAAAGCTTGTAATGATAAATCTGCCCCAGCTCCAGATGTCCTGCTTTCACCCACAAAGGAACCACCACCAGTCCTTGCCAAACCAAAGCTGTGAGTATTTCTGCATGGTTTTTATTCTTCCTTTCTAAATTGCTGGCTGTTGAAAGCAAACCTTCTGCCCTAGAACCATTGTGTGTTTAGACAAATAATGGCCAGAACTGTGACTATATCTTGATTAATGTGTCTTTCTCATTGATATGGATTAAATTCCAAGCAGCTGAATACAAGAAGATCCATGTAGTTCATTTTAAAATCATACCAAATGAAAGGATATTACAACTTTTGTTATTCTTGGTATATTACGTTAAAGCCGCAAAACAAAAGAAATTCAGGTTAATGGCTGGTGTTCTAGTCTTTTATTCAATCACTTGTACCTAATTGTACCTAAACTCAGGGAAAAATTTTATTGACTTCAGTAGAAATCAGTGAGAGTTTTCCAGGGTAAGTACTGCAGGGCTTGTTCTAAAGTCCAAATTTTTTCCAATTGTGTGTCTGTTTTCATCAGCCATGCAAAGCCTTGTGTCTACCGGGTGCTGTGTTTCATAGGTTTTTTTCTACAATGGGTATGATGATTTGTGAAATTACAGCTGGCCAAAACCAAAAGAACCATTCAGATCAATGGCCTGTAACAAGGTACTAATGAGGAGAAGTAATGCATTGAGAACCATTGGTAGAATGAAGTGAGTGATATTTGGTTTCTGCTTATGTTCAATAGTCTATAAAAGCAATAAATTTATATTTAACTATAAAGATGATATAGCTAAAAAGAAGTAGCAATGATGTGGTTCAGTGGTTTATGAATGCAGAGGAGACTTACTGCTTCAATGAAATATTGATAACACTATTTGTAGTGGCTTGTCCAAAATAATGTGTGTTAACTGTATTCAGGTGACTGTAAGTAAGAGAAACTTAAGCACTAGTGATTAGCAGGCTACAACAGCTGTTCTTACCTTAATGAAGTTTAAAATCCTTCAGTATTTAGTTCATGGTCAGAACTATTACTGGTATATTAAAAATACAATCTTCCTAATTATTTTCTGCATGTCTATGAAAAGCAGACAAAACAGTTCTGTGGTCATTAAAAGGAGGATGAGTGGTTTAGGCACAAGTTTTTAGAATGACATCATGATTCTTTTTTGAGCCAGGATTTCATCACACAGTTCAGGTGAAGAAGAACTTGGCTTTTTGTTTTTACAGTTACACACTAATTGGTGTGGGTGTGCTTGTGGATATGTATTTTGAAGAGGGAAGGGCTATACTGAAATTCAGAAGATGACATGTTCTAGCTGCAGACTCTAACTGAATATTCACATTATGGTATCAATACAAAATCCAGGAATTTAAAGTCATTATAAGAAAAACTTTTGTTGAATCTAAAATTTTTGTAAGCCTACTAAAATAAAGCCTTCATCTTGTGAAATATGTTCTCAGCATACATCTCCTCATATGTTTACAGTATAGTTTGCATTGTTCTAGTTTCCCTTCCTTTGTAAGTGGCAGGATCCACTGAGGACAGAGACAAGCATTAGAGGCAATCTGTCCTGCCCGAAATGAAATGTGAAAAAGTAAGAGCAGACTTGAGGTGCTCCCTCACACCACCTCATGCTCAAACCCAGAGCATGCTAAAGTGTCCCGGGCTTAAACATCCTGTTTAAACCCAAGACCCTACCAGGCCCTTGTTATTCCGATGCCTACAGTCCAGAGCAGGCTACTGCAAGAAGAAACCACCTAGCATAGCCATCAGAGGTTAGGCCTTCTGAATCCAGCCCTCTTTTGCACAAGAGATAGATTAATGTCTCATTTGTGGAGGAAAAAGTATTACCCTTAACTTTGGATTTGTGCCATCCCCCATTACTTAGTTCCCCTCAGCAGGGATAGAACTTCTGCCACGTGCCTAAAGTTGTGATCCTGTGAAACAAACATCAAGTCAGTGAACCATGACACCATGCATACTGAGCAAATAGGCTGTACCTGTGAAAGAGGAAACCAGCACAATTGCTTTAAAGTTCAAGTGTGCCTGTGCAATGTGAATGTGTGCAGTTGGTTTTTAAATCCTGGGTGAGATGCTGTGCTGTACTAAGAGAGGAGCAGAGATCTTGCAATGTAGGGGGAGAGGAGGGGCTAAAGTGGCTGTAAGACACCTTTACACCCTGCTGATTCTGCCCTGCTCTGGGGGCCAAAGTGGTCCCCAGCATAACTTAGACAGCATTGGGAGCTGCCTATGGCGGCAGTGCACCCTAGAATCTGTGCAGCACTATATTCTGCAGCTACAGTCTTCATGCCCCTACCATCCGGGCTCCTACACCAGGGTTTGCAGGAGGGTCCACCAAAAACAGCCTGCAGCTGGCTGCATTGCTTTCTGCACAGGGAGAATTCTCCACCAGTCAGATTCAGGGCTTTTAGAGCACTTTACATCCCTCCAGCACCTTTATCCAGCGTACAAGGGTCAGAGTGGGAGTGAGATTGTACCCACACAAACAGATAACACGCTACAGTAACGTGATGTACAACCTGCAACCACACACAAACAGAGAGGAATGAGGCAATAGAAGTCAGCATGCAATAACCCAAAAGAAAAGGGGAGAGAGGTGATATTTTCATGGCCAGGGAAGGGGAATATTGCAGGAAGAAGCCTATTTCCAGCTGGTGCCACCTTTTACAAGCAGTGCTTGGCCACCTCCTGGACAATTGCTGCGCTACTTATAGATATTGGGATTGATCAATCATAGCCCCCATACAAAGAGGGCTACAACTGGTCTCCAGGAGCTCTGACACTGCCCAAAGGAATTTGGCCCACCCTCGTGGCCCTTGTCCTGCTCACTAAAGATTAATATTTCCTGAGATACTGGGCTCTCCTGTGCATTTATGCACCCATCTCTCTTCACCTCAATTAAATAGTGGTAGACCATAAATAAAATCCAGACTACCAAAAACCCGTGTCTAATCAGTAACCTCACACCGAAAAGTATGGTTTAATTGTTCAGATCTGAAATAATTGTTTTCAAAGGACTGCTTTGGGCAGACTGTACATTTTTTTTAATCCGCATTCAACATCAGTGCCACTGGAGAGGAACTAACCACCACAGAAATACAAGAAATACCGGAGATTAGTAGAGCACAGTGAGGAAAAACACTTTCCCAGAATTATAGCTTTTTCCCCAGACATTCATGTCCCATTTCTCCAGTCCAGATGAGTTGATCTTATATCCTGGGCTTGTGGCACTATAGTAAATTAATTCTACAAAACTGTTACCCAACAGCTAACATGATTATTTCATTTTCCAATGCTGTTGGATTTATAGTATTCACAAGCAAAAATCTCACATTCTCTGAAGCCCAATATATATTCCCAGAAAAAGAAATTTTATGATGAAAATGAGGTTGAGAGTATATATCAATAATGCAAGAATAACCGACTCATTACAAGGATGTTGTAATTATCCCAGAACCAAATGTTACAAACTCAGGAAATTCAGACTTAAAAGAAATCCAAACAAGATATAAAAAATGCACTCTTAAGAGAGACAAGGTGAGTGAGGTAATAGCTTTTATTGGACCAACTTCCAACCAAGAGTTGCTTGTTTCTCTCACCAACAGAAGTTGATCCAATAAAAGCTATTACCTCACCCACCTTGTCTCTCTAATATCCTGAGACCAACATGGGTACAACAACACTATTAAGGCACTGACATTAAAAGACACTTTTTTTTTTTTCCTCCTTCATGATATCACTACTGGACAGAGTTGGGTATCTTAACTGTGCATTTCATACCTTAATATGTTTGGATTTTTTTTAAGTGTAACCTTTATTCTGAATTTCCTGGGTTTGTAACTCTTGGGTTTGGGATAATTACAGAATCCCCGTAATGTTTTTTTATTCTTATGTTACTGACACATACTCTCAACATCAACACCTTAATGCAGATTTTTGTTTGTGTGTGGACTTTTTGGCAGGGAATTTCCTTAATGTGTTTAAATGTATTGAAAATGTCATACACTAGCACTAAATAAGAAACCCAAAGAGTATGCTACCCTGCAATATTTTTAACATCTTGATGATATGTAGTATTAATCTTAAATTGTTGTTTTTTATTATTTCACTTTTGAGAAATGATTCATCAGTACAATAAACTAGCCAGAGTAAACCAAGCCAGTTGATTTAGGTTTACACTTGCTTTGCGTCACCAGGGAAGCCCAAAGCAGCTGAAGTCTACTGGTGAATCTGGCCCTTAATTTGCAATTGACTTATGGGTTTCAAGATCTATATTAGTAAGACCGGTGCTATGTTAAAGGGGAGGTAGGAGAGAGCTCAGTCCCTGAGTCCCAATATCTTGAGGTAATAAGGGCTCCCCTGGGCTCCTGCCTCAGTTTCCCCAGCAGTACTACCTCAGTGTGCAGTGGTGCTGATGAAGTAGTGCTTCAGGAAGTCTTTCAAGAACTGATATCCAATCTAGTATGCAGTCACAGAATCTCTGAAGAGCAATGACAATTGGGCCCAGTATTCTGTCAATAAGTACTCTGGTTACCTGTGACCAGTCTCCTTCATAGAATCACTTCCTTCCTCTACAGCTAATTTGCATGATGTTGATTGGTAGTTACCTCTGGCGTCACAATAGCCCCATTTAAAATTGACCTACGTTTTTGACCTGTCTGTCTGGCTAACCTATATAATCATAGCAATTGGATTCACTTGTTAATGGTTTATTTTAATAACCTAATTTCTTCAAATATAACCTGTGCATAAGATTTCAATTAATTTTAACTATATGAAAAGTTTGAAGTGGAATCCATTTTGAAGCATTTGGAGGAGAGGAAGGTGGTCAGGAACAGTCAACATGGATTCACCAAGGGCAAGTCATGCCTGACCAACCTGATTACCTTCTATGATGAGATAACTGGCTCTGTGGATATGGGGAAAGCAATGGATGTAATATATCGTGACTTCAGCAAAGCTTTTGATACGGTCTCCAACAGTATTCTTGCCAGCAAGTTAAAGAAGTATGGATTGGATGAATGGACAATAAGCTGGATAGAAAGCTGGCTAGATTGTCGGGCTCAATGGATAGTGATCAACAGCTCGATGTCTAGTTGGCAGCCGGTATCAAGAGGAGTTCCCCAGGGGTCAGTCCTGGGGCTGGTTTTTTTTCAACATCTTCATTAATGATCTGGATGATGGGATGAATTGCACCTTCAGCAAGTTCGCAGATGACACTAAGCTGGGGGGAGAGGTAGATATGCTGGAGGGTAGGGATAGAGTCCAGAGTGACCTAGACAAACTGGAGGATTGGGCAAAAAGAAATCTGGTGAGGTTCAACAAGGACAAGTGGAGAGTCCTGCACTTAGGACGGAAGAATCCCTTGCACCGCTACAGGCTGGGGACTGACTGGCTAAGCAGCAGTTCTGCAGAAAAGGACCTGGGGATTATAGTGGACAAGAAGCTGGATATGAGTCAGCAGTGTGCCCTTGTTGCCAAGAAGGCCAACAGCATATTGGGCTGCATTAGCAGGATCATTGCCAGCAGATCGAGGGAAGTGATTATTCCCCTCTATTCGGCACTGGTGAGGCCACACCTGGAGTATTGTGTCCAGTTTTGGTCCCCTCGCTACAGAAGGGATGTGAATAAATTGGAGAGAGTCCAGCGGAGGGCAACGAAAATAACTAGGGGGCTGGGGCATATGACTTACGAGGAGAGGCTGAGGGAACTGGGCTTCTTTAGTCTGCAGAAGAGAAGAGTGAGGGGGGATTTCAAAGCAGCCTTCAACTACTTGAAGGTGGGTTCCAAAGGGGATGAAGCTAGGCTGTTCTCAGTGGTGGCAGATGACAGAACAAGAAGCAATGGTCTCAAGTTGCAGTGGGAGAGGTCTAGGTTGGATATTAGGAAACAGTATTTCACTAGGAGGGTGGTGAAGCACTGGAATCGGTTACCTAGAGAGGTGATGGAATCCCCATCCTTAGAGGTTTTTTAAGGCCTGGCTTGACAAAGCCCTGGCTGGGATGATTTTGTTGGTGTTAGTCCTGCTTTGAGCAAGGGGTTGGACTAGATGACCTCCTGAGGTCTCTTCCAACCCTAATATTCTATGATTCTAAGTATCTGCGTATTCTGTTAGGCTCATTTTGGCAAAGAAAAGACTGACACAGATGTTAAATTTCTTAAAGAACACAGTTTTTTAATTAATCAGGCAAACCATTATTACTCTGTACTCAGAGTAAGCGCTGTAAGTTTGGGAAAGATGCATTGCATTTTTCGTAGAAAACAATTAGGTTGAATTCCTGCTTTAGGTTCAAAACAGAACTCATTAACTATGGATGTGTGACCAGTTTTCTATAATTTGCATATGAAAAGAGGCATATAAGTGTATAATACTAACTTATCCAAGCTGTGTCCAACCAAGAGTTGTCATGCCAAAGATAGTTACTGTGGGTGTCTTCTGTATAGAAAAGTGTTTTAAAAGCTGCTACAACATGCTTGCTTTCATGGTAATTGATTCTAAGAAATGTAATCCTAAAGCATGATGATGATAGCAGTTGCATCAGGCTAGTGTCAAGTGTATTTAGAATGGAGCTTAATGAGATAAAATATACATCACCTATTAGTTGCTGCTGGGAAAAAATCACAGTGCAGGTTAAGTTTCACACCTGGGATGTTGCAGAAGCTATTACTAAACACAGGTCATATTCTATCCTGTAGGAAGCCAGAAGTTAGATAAGAGAGATGGTAGTGCCTACTGCAATGGTCCCAAACTACTTAGACCGCGGCCCCCTTTACCCCTGTCTATCTACACATGCGCGCCCCGCCGGGGCTGGGAGCAGGGCCATAGTCAGGGCCGGGGCCAAGAGTTAGGGCCAAACAGGACCAGGGCCACGAGTGGGGCCATGGGGCTGGGACCGCGGCTACGAGCTGGGTCGGAGCCATGGCTGGGCTGGGAGCCAGGGTCCAAGGCTGGGGCCCCAGCTGGGGGCAGGGCCAGAGCAGAGCTGCGGGCAGAGCAAGGTTGGGTGGTGCTCCCTTCCTGCCCCTCGTGGGGGCTGGCCTGAGCCCTGTCGTGCCACCCAGAACATTCCTCATGTGTCATATGTTTGTACAGTACCTACCAAATGGGACTAGGGCCTTTATTTTTATGATACAAATATCTGAATGATTCTTAACTATTACAAAGATGTCAGTCCCAAATCTCTTGTATGATCTTGTTTGAAACAAATCCATGTCCCTGAAATTAGTTCTATATGTGGCAATCTATGTACTTTGTACATAGTTTACTCATTTAAGATTTATTTGGTGAGGCAGAAAGTGGGAAAAGTGGTGGCTTTTTCTTGAGCAGAAAATACCAAAATCATATTTTTCTTTAATTTAAAATGTATGCTATACAATGTTTTGATTCAAACTATTAATAGTTTGAAAGCCAATAAAGACAGCAAAGTACACATAGCAAATAGGACACTGACTAGTGTGTTCTGTTTTGATAAAACATGAAATATTTTGAGGTTATATGGTCTAAAGCAGTATCTAACCCAGGTCATATATTCCACTGCACTGGACAGGAGTCAAATTTTGTAAACATTTATGGAATATTTGTTCAGTAGCAGGTGTACCATGGGGACAAAGACATGACATTTTTATGGGGAAAATACTAAATCCTTTTAATTACATGGAAATGATGACCATGATAAACAGACAACATTAGATACAAAAATAATGTTCTATCCCGGTCTGCTTGTTTGTCTCATCCATCTGTTATGTCTTGCCTTTTTAGACTGCAAGCTCTTTGGAGCGGGGACTCTTTGACTATATGTTACTATCTTAACACAATGGGGCTCTGACCTGATTTACTTATAGTGCTACTGCAATATAATGTTCAGTAACAAGAATAATGATCCAAAACTTGAGGCAGTTTCAAATGAAATGGAAAAGAATTTGAATACTAACCTGATCACTCGATCTGTTTACAATACAAATTCCTTTCAATTAAATACCCTTTACTGATTAACACAAATGTTTTGTTTTTGCCTTTCCTCTTCTCTCCCTTCCACATTAATGGTAATTTTTAACAAAACTAGAGACACAAAGTATGCTGCAGTACTTGATTAAGTATGTAGAATTTCTGTTACTTGGGTTACTAATCAACATACAGCAGTTGTATAAGTACTAGGTTATATTTTACAAGGAATTCTTAACTGATTACATTCAGCTAACAGAACTATCAAGAAAATGATTGATTGTCAAAGGTCATTTTAAAGTGTTTCTTGAACTAAAATAATGATTCTTGACATTGGATCAGCATGAAAAGCTGTGTTAGCATCTCACTGTCAAAAGGGGTAATTGTGATATGTAATGCATGTTCACATAAGTGTCTGAAAATTCATACCTACTTACTGGGGTCCATATTTTGCTATGAAGGTATGTTAATATTTTTTACAAAAAAATAGATATTGGAACAAGGTTGCTGAATATGTTGGGATATATTATCATCATATGGAAAAAATGATTCAAGCATGTGTGTTATCCATTCAGGTCATTGGGTCTTGAAAGTTCTAAAGTCTGTTAGCTGTACAAAGAAATCTCTTATTTAGAGAATCACCAGATAACTTTAGGCTCCTTCTTTCTTGTAGGTTTCCATAACTTTGTTGGGATAATTTAATGACTTAGAGTAGTATATATAAAAGCTAAATAATTTTAATGAAAGTTCCATATTATTTCAACATAAAGGTAGTATGGTGGGACAGGTTCCCATTCCAGTCAGGAAGAGGTTAAAGAGCTCCTCTGGGCACAGTCAGCTCTATCCCAGTATACCTGGGAGGCCTGTCAAACCTGGAGAGGCAAAATATTCACAGAAAAAGACATCAGATTTATTTTGTATCAAACACTGAAAATTTTTAGTGTAATACAAGATGGGGAGGGGTGAGAGAAGAAAAATGGAGAAAGTTGCTTATCTTGAATATAGTTAGGCATAGTAAGAGTTACTGTACATCAGAGTAGTGATTTCTCCCTTAACTCTCAGTGCCCCAACAAATATTCATTGGGGGGCCAACTCTGTAAAATGCCGAAAACCCGCATTAATTTCAATGAGTGGCAAAAGTGCCCAGCACCATGCAGGATCAGGGTCAAAGATCACCAACCAGAATATTATACTAGGCCATATACATACACTGAGAGTCAAAGTCCCTTTTTTTTATTTTTATTTTTTTTTATTGGGGTTAGTGACACTATACAGAAGCACAGAGACAGTACAGCTCTTCAGTACGAAACATTTCCTGAGAGAAGATTGTGTGTATGCCTCTACATCTATTTCTATTTAGCAGCCTTTCCTTCTGCAGCATTGACTTGGGTCCTGACATTGTGAGCTGCTGAGTTTCCTGAATTCCTACTGAAATCCATAGGATTTTGTTGGTTCTCAGCACATCTCAGGATTGACGTTTTGACATTAATAACAGATTTCCTTAATATGTAAGGGACAAAAATGCTTCTACATAAAGGGTTTAATAGCTTTGCAAACTTCCAAGTATTTACATAGATTTCAATATATTTCATACCACCAGATTTTTCATAGTATTGTTCTGTTCCCAACCCTCCATAATCACCCAACATGCATGTCATTTAGACTATACAGGCTTATCACTATTTTTGGAGAGATGAGGGAGTTATGTTTCCCAGCTGTCTCTGGTCCCAAAACAGGAAATAAATCCCCTGCTACAGCATGAGAGACGAACCTTTTGGGCTTGTTTTGGGAGCAACAGGGAGTGTGGATATATGAGACAGCCCAGCTGCTGAAGTTTTGGAGTAGGAGCTGCCATTCTGGGCCTCCCTGCAGTTCATAGATTCATATATTTTAAGACCGGAAAGGACCATTGTGATCATCTGATCCGACCTCCCATATAACACAGGCCAGAGAACTTCCCTGAAAATAATTCCTATTTGAACTAAAGCCTGTCTCTTAGACAAACCTAGAATCTTGATTTAAAAATGGTCAGTGATGGAGACTCCACTGAGAGCCTTGGTAAATTGTTCCAATGGTTAATTACTCTTACTGTTAAAAACATATGCCTTATTTTCGGTCTGAATTTGTCTAGCTTCAACTTCCAGCCGTAGGATCTTGTTTTTATATCTTTTTCTGCTAGATTGAAGAATCCATTATCAAATATTCATTCCCCGTGTAAAAATTAATAAACTGTTATCAAGTCATCTCTTTACCTTCCCTTTGTTAAGCAGAACAGATGAACAGATTGATCTCCTTGCATCTCTCTCTCTCTCTCTCTCTGAGACATGTTTTTTAATCCTTTAATCATTCTTGTGACTCTTCCCTGAACCCTCTCCAGTTTATCAACATCCTTCCTGAACTGTGGACACCAGAACTGGAGACAGTATTCCAGTAGCAGTCACACCAGTGCCAAATACAGAGGTAATAAAAACATCCTATTTCTCTGTTTCTGCATCCAAGGATCACATTCACTCTTTTGGCCTCAGTGTTGCATCTTGTGTCTTTTGTATAGAGTACACAGCAGATAGGTAGGCCACTTCTGACAGAACCTTATTTTTAAATGAAAAATGGATCAAAAAATTCCTAAGGATGAAAGGCTAATCAAACTAAACTTCAATTTAAGAGGCCAAGACAGAAACTGACCAACCCTTCAAGCACATGATGAACTATCATGCCAAAACAGATGCCAATTATATTCAGCAAAGCCACATCTGACAGCAGCAAAAGTATGCTCCTAAACTTGGCACCTTATTCCTAATTTTGCTAGTTATGATCCGTGTATAGTAAAATGTGCTGACTTTCAGTGGAAGGGGCAGGGAAAGAAAAAGGAAATAATTTAAGATGAACTGACAATTTTTAACAAATCAAATCCACAAATACCAAATGGGGAATAACTGGCTAGGCAGCAATACTACAGAAAAAGATCTGGAGGTTATAGTGAATTGCTATTGCAAAAAAAAATAAAATAAAGCAAATGTCATTCTGGAATGTATTAACAGGAGTTTCATATATAAGACATGGAGTTAATTGTTCTGCTTCACTCAGCATTGTGAATAAAGTTCATTAGAATTTAGACTGTTTTGCTACTTGTGAATTGCTTGCAAACACTATATTTTTATAAACTTATTTACAGTTTGTCTTCAAGCAATTTCTTGAGTAGTGGCTGAATTCCTATCAGTGAGGTTCATCAAATGTGTCATTTCTTCCTAGAAGTATCATCTCAGTCTTCTCCTGGTTAAGGTTCAGTCAAGCTAGCATTCCTCCAAGCCCCTGAACCATCTAGATATTAGTGCAGTCAGGCAACTTTCTTAGCTAGGTCAGTTAAGATGGAGACAGAACTGCGTTTCATAAGCATACTATTGCCATCATAGCCCACTTCTCTTCAATAATCTTCCTATAAGCCTCCGATCAATGTCAAACAGTAGAGGTTACATGCTGGAACCCTGTGGCATGCCACAGAAGAACACCCTAGGAACCAATGAGCCATAACTACCCTCTGGATCTCTCAGAAAGGAAGAGCACCATTTTTACTCAGTACTGGTTGATATTATTATTGTTTTTTATTTATTTTATTGTAGGTTTTATATGTTTAAGCTTGTACAAGCACCTAGAGTCTTGGATAATAGCTTTTAAAACTAACTTTAAATAATTAAAATAAATTGCATTGTCTTTTACTGTAAGTATCTATTGTATGTTCTATTGTATAATGTATACTATATGGTAAAAATAGATAATCTGAAATCCACTGATTTTATTTTTTCCATTTGTACTCTCTTCAGAATCACAATGCCTGTTGAGAGTCTCATGTCTCTATCTAACAAAACTTATTGGGAAAGTTCAGCTTATTGCAAAAATAGAAAATATCAGATAAGCCAACCTGCAGTTCACCCCACCCACGCATCTTCCAGCATAGCTCTGCAAATTTAGGGGTCAAATTTGGTCAGGAGGAATTTCTAGGCAAGACACTGTAGTCTATGAAGTTTTAATCAGAACCTTGCATAAAAATAAAACGTCTGCTTTTTTTTCTTTCCCTGAGATACCCTAGTATCCTGTTTTTATTGAAGCCAGATAATGGGCTGATAGCTTCCAGGCTTTTTCCACAGTCATAATAGTACAAGACTTGTTTCCATTTATGTAGTCCCTAGTTTGGTTCATTGCCCACAGACTTATCATTCATTATCTTTCACATTTCTCTACATTAAACTGTATTGTCCATTTTCTGTCCCATATTAAGGAATGTTTTCTAGTGTTTAAAACAAGGATTTGGGAGTTGTGTGCTCAGTTCTATTTCTGGCTCTCTTTACTTGCTATATAACTCTGGGCAACATATGTCTCCGTACTTCATTTTTCTCACTGTAGAATGGGTACAATAGCTATTTGATAGATGTGCCAGAGTTTAAATAATTGAGTTTTTTAGTCACTGAGTAAAAATGGAGACCCTGATTCTACTACCCTTAAGCATGCTGAGTAGTCTCTCCACCAGTCCTGTTGATATCAATGGGACTATTCATGGAGTAAGGAACTGTAGAGAACCTGCTGTTAAAGGCCGCTCTAGGCATAAACAAGCTAGGCAGCTGCCTAGGGCAGCAGATTTCAGGACTGCCAGCTGGTTCCTTCCATGGGCAACAGGGGATGAGGCTGTTGGCTGGGGCTCAGAGGAGCAGGAAGCAGCCCTCAGCTAGCCTGCTGGGGAAGCAGTCCCACCTCCTCCCCAAGGCCTCAAAGAAGCAGGAAGCACACCTCTGCTAGGGAAACTCCCTTGCCTATGGGCTGGGGATGCAGAGTACATGGGGTGAGGGGTGCCTGGGTCCCATTGTGGTTGAGCTGAGCAGCTCCGGACAAAGGGTTAAGGGAACGCAAGGGTATCTAGACCCAGAGGAGACTGGGAATGAGTTGGAGGGGTGGGTCCCTGCTGCAAATTTCTGAGAGAGTAGGGGTAGGGCAGCACGTGGAAGTTTTGCTTTGGATGGCAGCTTGGCTTGAGCAGCCTCTGCCTGCTGGCTGATTACTAGTAGGGTGACCAGATCACCCAAGTCAAATATCGGGACGCGGGGGAAGGGGGAGAGGGTGACGCGGGGGGGGGGGGGGGGGGCGGGGGGGGGGGGGGGGGCAAAAAAAAAAAAAAGCAACCCTTCCTCCGCAAGCACTGGAGGGAGGCCCGGGAGACTCAGGGGAAGCGCGGGGCCGGGGTGAGTAAGAGTCCGGCCTGGTCCCAAGCAGGCAGAACTCAATTGGGTGGTAGGGAGAGGAGGGGGGGCGGCCCGCGGTGTCAGGCGGCGGCTGTTCTCACCCCTGGGCAGTGGGACTCGGGAGCAGCCGCTGCTGCAGCTCCCACTGCCGCGGGGGAGGAAGTGGCCATGGCGCTCCGCGGCTGCAGCTCTGGCGCCCCCGAACCCCCCGAGCCGGGGCCTGCTGCGGGAACCCAGCAGCGCGCATGCTGCGCCCAGCCCCTGGCCAGTCGCATCTGGGCTGCTGCCCAGCTGGTGCTATCCCGCGGCGGCCCCGGCCCCCCCGTCCCACTCGGGTCCCGCAGGGGAACGAACGGGGCTGGGCTGCTGATGCCTCCACCCCGGGGCCGCCGCGGGATAGCACCAGCTGGGCAGCAGCCCAGACGCGACTGGCCAGGGGCTGGGCGCAGCGTGCGCGCTGCTGGGTCCCTGCAGCAGGCCCCGGCTCGGGGGGTTCAGGGGCGCCAGAGCCGCAGCCGCCGAGCGCCATGGCCGCTTCCTCCCCCGCGGCAGTGGGAGCTGCAGCAGCGGCTGCTCCCGTGTCCCGCTGCCCGGGGGTGAGAACAACAGCCGCCGCCTGGCCCCGCGGGCCGCCCCCCTCCTCTCCCTACCACCCAACTGAGTCCTGCCTGCACTGGGCCAGGCCGGACTCTTACTCACCCCGGCCCCGCGCTTCCTCTGAGTATCCCAGGCCTCCCTCCAGCGCTTGTGGAGGGAGGAGGAATGGTGAGCCCGGGGAAGAGGCGGGGATTCGGGGAGGGAGCCAATCGGGGGAGGAGGGAGTGGAGTCGGGGCGGGGGGGGTTGCGAGCACTTCCGGGCTCCAGGCTCTGGCGCATTTCCTTGTTTGTCCAGTGTCCCGACCGCACGTTGGTCGGGACGCGGGACAAACAAGGAAATATCGGGACGTCTGGTCACCCTAATTACTAGATACCTTCGCCCCAGCCCAGCTGAGCTGGAGGGAAATGCTCTGGTGGAGAGCACTGTATTACACAGTTCAGTACTCAGCCAATAGAGGGCTCCATAATCTCTAGAGTACTGGAAAAAGAACATCAGGAGATCAGAGAGGACTAGGAGAGAATCAGAGACTCTGAGGGAGCAGTAGAGCTGTCAAAACTCTCAATTTCTGGTTCATGAGAAATTCTGGCTTTCAAATTTTGGTTTTGTTTCATTCTCATCAACTTCACACACAGCAGCTGCTCTGAAGCAGCTTCCCCCTGTGGGCAGCCCTGGCGCTTAGGACCTCAGAGCTTCCAGACTCTTGGGGAGTTCCCTCGCCTGGGAGTCTGGAAGCCTTGGGAGAGTCCGCATTGCAGGACTGCCATGGAGCCACAAGCCATAGGATTACTTCCAGGCTCCCAACTCCATGGTACTGTGCCTGGAAGCTTGGAGAAACCCCAGGACTTCTAAGCTTCCTGCTGCAGAGCTGGGAGCTAAGCTCCAGTTTGAGTTGGGGCTTCCAGGCCACTTGCAGGGAGAAAGGAGTCTGGAAGTCCTGAGACCCTCAGGTTCCAGCTGAAGGTCAGTATCATTATCCCCATTTTACAGCTGGAGAAACTGAGGAACAGGGAGGAGTAGTGATGTGACTAAGTCACTCAGCAAACAAGTGGCAAAGACTGGAATAGAACCCAGGTTTCCTATATGCCAGTGCAGTGCTGTATCCATTAGGCCACACTTTATTGCCTATATAGCGAAATAAAGCAGACAAGCATAATGCTGAGCATTATATATATTAGCTACTTGTGATCAAGAACACAATAAATAAACCTTGATACAGAATCCATTAAAGAAATCTGTTCCCTTATTCCTTCTCCAGTGGTCCACTATCGCTCTTCCTGGAGCCAATTCTTTTACCAGTATCTCTCTTGCCTCTTTCGCTAATTTGGTTTTCATACATGCCCCTCACTGTGACATTGCAGCCCCTTGTTTGTCTGCTAGGAATTTATTTAAGGAAACTTTATCTTTTTAGTAGAAATAAACTCCAAAATCAGCATTCACAACTTTTCTCCTCAGATTTTTCCTTTGTTTCTGTTCTGGCTTTTTTAGACATTTTCCTAACCACTCTCCCTGCTATTGTGCATTGTTTATATTTCTTTAAAAAATAATTTTTCTCATTGTTTACACTACTCTTTACATCCTTATTCAAGCAACACAGGGTGGGCCATGTTGTGTTTTCCTTGCTCAGATTTTTCTGGGGTTAGTTAAATTTCATCCACTGATGGATTTTTAATACTTCACACATCTCTGTTTTAGTTCTCATACAGTACAGAAATACAGTTAGTCTGTCTATTTTACATTCCCTCAGCTTTTCTTTTGCAATTAAATTAATAAATATACTTATAATGAATGAATACACAGTATTATAGGAGAGTTCTGGAACATGTTACAAAAGCATTTTTGGAGTATTGTATTATAATTACTCATTATACTTACAATGCTCTGAAAAGGTCTTTGGTATTATTCATTTATGAGAGCTTACTAGGAGAGAGGAGGTGCCAGGAGGACACAGAGGCAACTAATTCAGTAAATGAATTTAATGAAAATAATATGCCTTTTTTGTCAAACTTCTTTATAAGTATGCAGTTTTAAAGTATGGAGATATGTAGTTTTTCCTTGTGACCCATATAGTTTTCTCTAGTTATTCTCTTGGATGGTGATAACTTTTATATTTTGTGCTGTGACTGAATTCTCATCCAATCCATCTATGTACATAGAGCAGGCTTATAAAATTCTATTCACTCAGTTCCCTCAGGCTGGTAACTTATTTGTGTTTCTGGTGGTTGTTTTGGGGGAGGGGAGTTTGGTGGGGAAGGGGGAAGTAAAATATTGATACATTATTGATTAGTAATAATTTTAACTTGCTTGTTATTATACTTGTAATTAGAATTATTATTGTGATTGTTACATTAGTATGTCTAATACAGAATACAAATACAGTTGTCCGTGGCCGTTTTACCTTCCCCCAGCCCTACCTTTCTTTTTCTTTCAGTTATTTTAAATACATTTATAATCTCTTCGATTCATTCCCAGTGAAAACTCTGGGAACCACTCTTCCTTCATCTACTTACTGCTTTCCCCCTCACTCCATTCCACCTCTCTCTGCATTTACTCCTTATTGCCTTTTCCATCTCTCCCCACCCCAGTGCTTCCAACTGTCATTCTGAGACTCATACAGTTGGTTCTCTTCCTCTGTTGTCATTCATTTTTGAATCTGCAACCAGCCTCTTGTCAACGGCAAGCCTCATATGCTCATTCATGTCCTGCTTAGCTGATTTGGAATTAGGGTAACCAGATATCCTGATTTTTTAGGGACAGTCCTGATATTTGGGGCTTTTTCTTATATAGGCTCCTATTACCCCTCACCCCCGTCCCAATTTTTCACACTTGCTGTCCGGTCACCCTGTTTGGAATATACATCTTAAATCATGGAGTTGAAGTTGGAATTTGGTTGGGAATCTCTTCACAGACAATAATCTACACACACACTCATATTAACTGCTAACAGTATTAGAGTGCTCTCAGCTGTTCAGAGGTTTCACAAGCAGACTGCTTGACAATTAATGGATAGGAAAAAAGCTACACCTGTGCTAGCAGCAAGTGAATTTGGGAAAACTTGCTTAATAAAGCTAATCCTGCAAGGCCAACTTCCATTGAAAGATAAGGACACTTAGGCTATGTCCTCACTACGGGGGGGGGGGCGATTTAAGATACCCAAATTCAGCTACGCGAATAGCGTAGCTGAATTCGACGAATCGGAGCCGACTTACCCCTCAGTGAGGACGGCGGCAAATCGACCTCTGCGGCTCGATGGCGCTTACTTCTACCTCTGCTGGTGGAGTACAAGCGTCGATTCGGGGATCGATTGTCACGTCCCAACAAGATGCAATAATTCGATCCCCGAGAGATCGATTTCTACCCGCCGATTCAGGCGGGTAGTGTAGACGTAGCCTTAGTACCTTGCAAGAGACATTCAGCACCAAGCAGGATTAGGCCAGTAGTAAGTACATTTATTTAAAAAAAGAAAAATGTACCAGACCTGTGGTCTTGGGTCCCATGTTACCTGTAGAGAAAAAAGTGTCTATACATCATTCTGGAGCTCAGAAAAGCTAAAATAAATCAAATATTTAAATGGGGTTTATTTTGAAGTTGTTCACTTAACTCAAACTGTGTTTTCCAACACTCTGATGCAAGCAGAATTTATGTGGGTAAATTTTGAGAAAAATCAAACACTCTGAAATAGTAAATCAAACACTCTGAAATAGTAGTATGGGAGATTTCTTATGTTGAGTTCTAAATGTATGGCTTTACATTATTATTTTTTTTTTTTTGATGATATGCTGAGAGAACAAAAACAGCCTCGCTTTCTTTCCCCTACATAACTCTGAGCTCATTGGATCCTACTACCCTTTATATTAAGTAGTTTCAGTAACACAGTATTGTAACAATCTCTGCTATATTAAATGGTCTACATTCTTGGCAAAACCAAAGACATCTCTGGAAGACAAACTTTTTTCAATACATTTTGTTTTGGGTTTGGCAATTGGTGAGAGAGTAAAACCTGCAAAAAATAGGCAGTGGAGCTCCTTGGTTTGGTGTTTTTAGTACTGTAGTTACTTTGAACCTTCCCTCGTGCACACTAAAACCCCAGGAAATGAGACTGGAAGTGGATAAATTTTCTAGTTAACTGAGAGAGAAAAAAAAAACTATAGACACACCACAAAGAACCCTTTTACGGTACCTTTTTTTTTTTTAACTCTATTTTCTCTGGACCTCACATGATCTTTATTTATGATAAATAATGGACATGGTCACAGACCCAATGTTTATTGGCTAATACTTGGAACAATAATTAAAAGTACTTGTTGGAGGTTCAGGCACCAGAGAGAGAAAGGAAGGAGGAAAGAGGAAGTGCTATCAGGTCTGCCTCGCACCCACTGAAAAATAATGATGTCTAGAATGAGATCACATAACAGTTATTTAATTCTAAATGTTTTCTTGCTTCCCTCATAATTAGCACTTTTTATATTTACTGATGCTTTGGTGGTGCAAAGCTACCAGTAAAATACAGCTTGAAAACTTTAGTGCAAGGAAAAGAAAGTTAACAAGAAGAAGAAAAGGAAAGACTGTTTGCAAATGCCTGACAGTATATTCAAGATCCTCTTTGGTTTGTTGCACTCTACAATTAAGAGTCCCAGTTTGTATATTTTATTGAGTGGCTATCCCTTTGTGAGTTTCATACAACTGATGTAAACCATCCCATTGTAGCAACTCGTTAATTAAGTGCAAAGGACAATAGCGGCAACTGAAAATGAGTTTAAGAAAATGGGCTGAATACCATTAAAATTTGTTTAACGTTTTCAGTTACATCTGTTTTCAATCTTGTGGTGTGCTTTAATTAACATCAGTATTACAGAATTGTACAAATCAGTTTGCAGAAAATGATATCTTGAAGGAAGTGACCTTTGTTTAATTATAAAAAAAATGTGTAGTGTGGGTTTGATTAACTTTACGCTAGATTGTTTGATTTCATGTCAATTTCAGTGTTCAACTCCCATGATTGTTCACTTCAACAAAACCAAATCAAGCTCCAGATGGCAGTTTATTCTGATGTGTTGTAGCTGTTGACATATTTCTTGAAGACCAAAAATGGAAGAAATACCAACTATAGTAGTGAGAATCTAGGAAAAACAAATACTTTTGTTTAAACTTATTGCGTGAAAAGTAGCTCTTTTGGCTTATGAGCAAGTCAGAAAGTCAAATTACTAGAAATTGTTCCTTCCTCTGTGCCTTTTTAAAAGATGTTTGTTAAAAATAGTTGTCTTCTAACAGTCTTAGTTTGAAAAATATTTAAAAATAAGTGGATTATGAGGTAGCTCTTTTGCTTCTCTGTTCTGCCTTATTGGAACCTTTTCAAACAGATGAATCTCTTGAGCAATGGACAACTATTTGGGGGAAAGGAAAGTCTGGAGAAATTGTGTTGATAATTAGCTCTACTTATTTTCCATATCAGTGAGGCACATGTATACATAGCATTAAATTGCAGTGAAGGGAATTCATTTCATTTCATTGTTGCATCCTAGGAGAAGAACCAGCCAGAGTTGAGACTTTTCATTTGTGTATAAAAGTCCTTCAACAAGCCATTGGTAGTGTTCCTCTGAGGAAGTCTAAATACAATAATTGCATACAGCATCAGGACTGTTTTGTGTTAATTGTGCTAGTATATGGAAGAATTCACTTTCTCATGAGGCCCTGAAACTTTCATAGTAGAGTCCAAGAAATAGTGGCAGTTTATTTTCCATTTTAAATGAAATAGTGTTGTAGGTCCTTAAGGAACACCTCCTCTTGCTCATAATTTCTGGCTTACAGTCCAGCCACAGCTTTCAATTTTCCATTTTATGGAAATCAAATGTTTGGGTGTTACTCAAGATGTGTAAAATGGACACATTTTTTAAAATTCCCAGGGCATGGGATTTAGATTAGGAATTGCTAAACCACTAACAGATATTTTTAAGAACTATCATATTGTGATTTGACATTAATACATTAAAAAGACATGATGTTGAGAAATTAAAACAAACAGATGCACTAATGGAAACTCTAAAAAAAAAAAAAAAAATCAAAAATAAAACAAAATTAAGAATTGACCCTGAAAGGAAATGACATATAGTTGGAACTAATTTCAAAGTGTGTCATATTTCTGGCACAAACCACTAAGAAAGTGCTTTTAAAAATCTAACAATTAATGGAAATACATTTTCAAACACAGTCAGTCACTGTTAAGCAACCATGAATATGTGATCAGTTTAAATTCATCCCTATTAAAATGGAAAAACAATTTTTAACTAACATTGCCAGGGTTAAGGACTTGGTCAATCAAATGCCTCCTCTTTTGTGTTAGTGGCTTTGCAATTCCTAATCTTAAAAGAGATCATTTTATTGTCAGCAACAGAAGTTGCTGATCTTTCAGGATGCAGGTCCCACTGTCCCTCACAGAGCCCCACTCAAGTCAATAGAGTTTGGATAATTGCATGGGTTTACCCAGGCAGTTCTGTGTGTAGTACTGGAGCTAATTCCTTATGCACCACCACAAATATGCCCCAATAATTGTGATGTCATTGGAGGCAAAACAGAAGTCATACTCTGGTTGCGAACAAACCAGCTATTTCATATGACTGGTATAACCAATGGGCAGCTAGTACACAAATAGTGGGCTGAAGATAACTTATGAATGAAGCAGTGTTGGCTTTAATTAATATGTTAAAACTTTGTTTTCAGACAAGGTGAGTGAGGGAATATCTTTTACTGAACCAGTAAACGATATTACCTCGCCCACTTGTCTCTCTGCTACACTGGGACCAACATGCAGGGCCAGCTCTAGCTTTTTTGCCGCCCCAAGCAAAAAAAAAAAAACCCCTGCAGGGCGGCTGGAGCAGCGAAACAAAAAAAAACTGTGTGGGGCGGCCGGAGCCAGGGTGCAGGGGGACTCCCTGCACTGCAGACAGGCCCCGGACAGTGGAGTGCGTGCCCCGGCTAGCGGGGGGGAGGGAGAGGGAGTGATGAGGGGAGAGAGAGAAGGGGGGTGGCCAGGGCTTCCTTCAGCGGGGTGCTCGCCACGCGGTGCCTCCCACTGCGCTGTCTGTCGGGAGGGCTCCGCACCGCTCCCATCAGCGGGGAGGGAAGGATGCGGGCTGCCCTGCCGGGCTTGCTGCAAACCTGGCACCGGCTGGGGCAGACGGAGTGCGCAGCCCATTCTCAGCAGGGCGCTCCCCTCCTTCACGCCACCACCCCCTACAGGGCGCCCAGAGCGGCGAACCAAAAAGGAAAAAAACCTGCGGGGCAGCCGGAGCGGCAAAACAAAACAAACAAAAAAAACCTGTGGGATTGGAGGGAAGCCGCCCCTTAGAATCTGCTGCCCCAAGCACAAGCTTGCTCGGCTGGTGCCTGGAGATGGCCCTGCCAACATGGCTACAACATTGCATAAAACTTTGTTCTGATATGCTTAGCCCTGTGCAAGTTCTGCATATAAGTAAAGAATTTAGGAAGGATTGCAAAACCAGCTTTGCTGATTATTATCCTGATCCTGCACTGAGCTATCAAATAATCACTGGAATTCTGACACTGTTCTCAATACGTTACTTTCTTTAGCTTCTCTTAATTATCTTTTGTTTATTCTGTCTGGCCAGGAGACTGAAAGGAAAGACTGGTTTATAATCTGATGTGTGCACTGTGTTTGGCAAAGATTAACAACAGACAACACTCGGGAGGTAACACATCTGTGTCTGTCACATGAACTTCTCAATAAATGCATTACATGGCTCCCTTTGTAACTTTTTTTTGCATTCAAATCTGTATCCATTTTCTTAATCTAAGAATCATTTTGTTCTTCCTTTTGTAATAGAACAGTGGGGAACAATGAGAAAAATAATTAACATTCTTTCCCTGCTGACTGGTGGCAGCTATAGGCCCAACACATTTCCTCTAGCTGAAGGAGGATGGACAAGCAAGCAAAATGAACCTGGTGCAACTTTCTTTTATGGCCAGTAACATTCTACCTGCTCATCAGTGACAGTTATTTTATGAGATCCTGATTCTGCAATAGGATTTGCATGAGAAGATGCCTGCACCTCTACAAGGTCTATTGCAGTGGTGGGCAACCTGTAGCCCACGGGCCGCATGCAGCCCGTCAGGGTAATCTGCTGGCGGGCCGTGAGACAGTTTGTTTATATTGACCATCCGCAGGCACTGCCGCCCACAGCACCCAGTGGCTGCAGTTTGTCGATCCCAACCATTGGGAGATGCGAGAGGCGGCGCGGGCCACAGGGATGTGCTGGCTGCCATTTCCCACAGCTCCCATTGGCTGGGAACGGCGAACCGTGATTGTCGACGAATCAGGGCCTAACTGGTTCGGCACCAGTGTGTGTGGCATTAATAAGATCAATGAGCTAGACTCGAACTGTGGGTTGGGACCCCAAAGTGGGTCGTGACCCCATTTTAATTGGGTCACCAGGGCTGACTTAAGCTTGCTGGAGTCCAGGGCCAAAGCCCGAGCCCCACTGCCCAGGGCCAAAGCAGAAGCCTGAGGGCTTCAGGGTTCATGTTACAGGCCCCCTGCCTGGGGCTGAAGTCCTTGGGCTTTGGCTCCCACACCTGGGGTGGAGGAGCTCGGGAGGGCTCAGGCTTCAGTCCCAACTCCTGCAGCCGTGTAGTAATTTTTGTTGTCAGAGAGGGTCGCGGTGGAATGAAGTTTGAGAGCCGTTGTGCTAGAGCATTAACAACACTCCCAACCCTAAGAAGCAAAGCAGCATGGACTTCTATTGGTCTAACACTGGCAGTGCTTAATGGATAACAATGTTACAATACTTATTTGGGGGAGTAGAGGGTCATGAAATTGTGTTTTGCTTTTTGTTTTGTTTTTTACTATCAATACTTACAGTGAAAATTCAAGACTAAAATTTATGTGCTGCTTTCCAGGATTCAGTGATCCATTTCCTTTTATTGCTTTTTTTTTTAAAAAAAAATCTGATGTTTGTTATTAAATACTCAGTGCCGGCATTATTGAAAGGTAGCACATGCTGTAAAGGTCTAGTTTTATTTTCTGTAGATTCATTAGTCCAAATAATTTTTTCTATCATTATAATTATGGTATATTAAAACTTCATGAGTGCTTATGGTGTAAAAATGGATATTCAGAAATTATATCCAAGTGAAATGTTCCAAAAATGCTTCATTTCAATATATGTGATGAAAACTTCTGGCAATTCAGAATTCAGTCATTTAAAAAAAACACCTCAGAGGTAGGGGTCGGACAGGTCTTGTTTGTGTTGATTTGGTCAGCTTTCTCGTTAGGTAACTTTGTTTAGGAATTTGAGTTGAAGGCAGTAAGTATAGTAATTTACTTTTATTGTGCTCATTTGGGAACTAAACTCTTCAATTTTTAACTGATTCAGGATAAACAATGCTATCCATAATAAATGGAGATACACTGTAGCATGGTTGACTGTTTTCCCTCTTCACAATCATATTTACTTTCCTATTTCAGACACTGTAGGGAGGCATGTCTGTACAGCTATTAAATACTCCTGACTGCCCTGTGCCAGCTGACTTGGGCTCTGGGGGCTCCTGCTAAGGGGCTGTTTAATTGCTATGTAGATGATCAGGCTTGTGAGGCAGCCCTAGCTTGGAGACCCTCCCATTTTGCAGGGTCCTAGAGCTCAGGCTGCTGCCGGAGCCCAAATGTCTACACCACAGTTAAACAGCCCCTTAGCCCAAGCCCTATGAGCCTGAGTCAGCTGGCACAGGGTATCTAATTGCACTGTAGACAGAGCCTAAGTGACATTTGCACACCTTGTTATAACGTGAATACTTGTCTTGAGCAACACTTAGCCAGATCAGCCTCTGCGATTAGGAGTGAATGCCGTAGACATAAAACAATAACCTTAGCAAACCTTTATAAATTGTATGCACACAAATAGGTGTCAATACAACAAACTTTCCAGGTCATGTATAGTATAAAATATTCAATTTAATAAATTCAAATATTTCAGTTTGGCATCAGTTTCCCTAGCTCTTCATGCCATAGTACTTAAAAGGCCTAATCCTGCTCCCATTGAAATTAATGAAAGTTTTGACTCCACTGACAGCAGGATTGGGCCAATAGCACATTTATCCAGGGATTTCAGATCACTTTCAAAACATAAAATCTCACAACATTCCTGTGAAGTAGGTAAATGTAGTAATATACCCTTTCAATAGATAAGAACACAGATTCAAAGAGGCTGACTTCATCAAAGATCACATAGTTGTTTCGGTGTCAGAGATAGGATTCTTGGGTTCTATTGCTAACTCTGAATACCAGTCTCTTGGTCTCACCAAATTATTTCTCAGTTGACATTCATTTACTGACAGAATAAAGGCAACAGAAGCAAATAATAATAACGAAGAAGGACTACAAGGTTTTATATCACTAAATCACAAGATATATATCATGTGGAGCCACAATAGCAGTATAAGCAGCATTTAAGGTTAAAACTAATTTCCCATTATAATCCCCATTTTCAAGATGCACTTCATATACACCACAACTAAACCAATCTTACTGAAATAGTGCATGCCAAAGGTACAGGTTTTCTGGAAAGTTGGAAAAATCAGAAGAGGAGGTGGTGTGGGTTATTTTGGTTTGTTTGGTTTTTGTGTTTATGTTTATTTGTTCTGTTTAAGTTATAGTATTTTGAAAGTTTACCAAAAAGTTGGAAATATTTTTGAAAGTGACATTTTTATCTCATAGTATTTTGAAAATGGCTTGAAATTGACATGAGGTAACTGGGTATAAAAATGTTTCCCGTAGCGTGTATTCTGATGACAAACACAAAAAGCCAAGTGTTGTTAAGGGCTTTATTTTTGTTTGGACTATCAGTGGCTAGTGATGCATATATTGTTTTGCAAAGCATTATTGAAGGACATGCTGAATCAGTGTTGGGCTTCAGTCAGACCTGAATCATTCTCTTTTTTACTTCTGATCTCGGTAACACTGGTAAACAATGAACCATTTGTGTTACAAACACATCATCATTGATTAATTAAATAAAAGTGTGACCTGATGCCCCAGAGTGGTGTTTCACACTATGTTTAAATCCTTAAATTCTAATGATTCCTGTATTTTAATAAGAAAAATAATCCAGCTAACTGTTATTTTAGAAGAGTACTTTGCTTTAACTCTGGAAGTTGTGATGCGTTCTATCCATGCTTTTATAAGCAAGAATGTTTATATGTTGAGGAATCCATTCTGTTTAATTACCTCATTCATAGTGGGAGATCTCCATGACAATATGTAGCAACAGATCCCACCACAGAAGAAGCTACAAACATTGCATGAGGATGGAGGGTTGAGAAGGCTTCTCTTCTGTAGATTTTTATTGCCAACACCTGCCCAGGAAGTATCTGATCAAATATTTTGTTCATTCAGTTCTAGCCTTTCCATAACACCTATCTAGATAAATAACACCTATCAAGATACAAGGTATTTGCATATTAAATGAGCTTTATTGAATAAAGTCTGTTGAATATAATTAACAGAAAATGGAGTGTTTGTAAAATCTTCTGAAGGGCCAGAATAACTGAAGAGGTAAGATTGAATCACTTGGGCAGGGGTGGATACACTAGAGCAGTAGTTCTCAACCAGGGGTACGTATGCAGCGGTCTTCCTGGGGGTATAACAGCTCATCTAAATATTTGCCTAGTTTTACAACAGACTACAGAAAATTCACTAGCAAAGTCAGTACAAACTAAAATTTCATACAGACAGTGACTTGCTTATATTTCTCTATATATTATACACTGAAATGTAAGTACAATATTTATATTCAGTCAATTTATTTTATAATTATATGGTAAAAATGAGAAAATAAGCAATTTTTCAGGATTAGTGTGCTGTGACACTTGTATTTTTATGTATGATTTTGAAAGCAAGTAGTTTAAGTGAGGTGAAACTTGGGGGTACGCAAGACAAATCAGACTGAAGGGTATAGTAGTCTGGAAAGGTTGAGAGCCACTGCACTAGAGGACTGGAGAGCAGAAGACAGGTATGAATATACTACTACAATAACACATTTATCTCACAGTAAAATGACTGAATGTAGATATGAGAACCCTTTTTGATCAGACATCCTAACCGGACATTTAAAGCCAACTGTTCTAGTTCTAACTAGTTAATGTCTCATCACAGACTCCTATTACAGTAGAACTATAACACTTAATTTAAGGATTCCTGCTGTAAACTCTGTACGGAAGACAGTCATTATGAAACTGTAGGATAATTTTGAGAGTCTGTGTTCTTCCAAGATGCATTCTAAAAAATTATCAGGACACAGACTGTTCCACGCTACCTCAAGGCCTGGTTTCATGAGAAGCCTAATCCCAATCTTCAGGATGAAAAATAATTATTTGACTTCAGCTCCAGTTGTCTAGAGAAACTGCCATCAGCAGTTTTCCCTGAAATTCTCACCAGCAACATAGGGGGAAATTGAACGGTTAGTTCTCACTTTCTGATACTAGGAAGCAAAATTTGGATGGGGAGATTATTGACAGCCATTTTTCTGCAGCCAGAGTGAAAAGTAGGTAGTGGGTTATTGACCTATTGACATGGGTCAAAATTCTACAACCTTCATCCCTTAGGTATTTTGATGCTTTTTTTCAAACTTGTCAAGCTGAATTCATGCATGTACAAATTCAGCCTGTTTGAAACTTGAAATTAAATGAGACATGTTTTCCAAAATTAGCATGGGGACTATGTTTAAAAAAAAAATACTGAGACAAAGAGGTTTTGCTTGTATATTGCATAGAGTTTGTAAGTAGTGGTATGGACCTGTGGTGTACTGCATTACTTCATCAAGCACAGCCAAAGGGCACAGAGGAAGTTTAAAAAAATAAAACTGAAGGGATAAGACTTCATAGCCTTTGATGTGGCAGGGTTTAAATTTTAGGTTTGCTCTGCTGGTTCGATCAGGGGAGAGCGTGTATGTAAAATTCTTTTCCAAACAAGTCCCTCCGTTTTCTGCCAGAGAACCAATCTTGTTGAAGCAAACCAATGTTAACCCTTATTTTAAAAAACAGCTTTATGCAACCAGAATAATCTTGTAATGACTACAAATGAAGCTCCTAACATGCCTACATTGGCTCAAGTCTTTACGTAAATGATTCCATTGTTCTCAAATTGAGATAAGATTACCCCAGAGCTGTGAATGGGTTTTCTAGTCATCAGGATATATTTTACATGTCAAAGTCTGTTAACCTCCAAGAAAAAACAATTCTCTGTGATCTTGAAATTATATGTTAGAAAAACGTAAGGTATTGGTAAAAATTGATGTACATGCAAATGTTTTTTTAAAATCCTTTTGCTCTACCAATATGAATCGTACTTGTGAGAATAATAGAGTGAATACTAAAATCTTAGGTTTGGGAAATGTTATCACACTGCTATAAATAGCTTCAGGTGTAGAAACTTTTCCAGTGTGCTAGGGTTTCTCCTTTCTGGCAAGCTAACTAAATTTCAAGGGAGATAAACCCACAACTTGAAAGATTTGGGGCATTACCTCCTGGCTGAGCTATATGTGTATAAATTTAAGAACTCGCTCCTTCTCCTTCTGAAGTCCATAGCCAAACTCCCATTGAATTAAATAATACAGTAACAGGGCTTAAATTACCATGTTTCTTGTTTTAATAAGAAAGGGGTGATTTCCTTTATGTCAGAGGATATTTAAAAATCAGTGGGTTTTGCCAAACAGTTCTGCAAAGGATTGTGAGAGTCTTTCAGTGGTGCTGAGGGTGAAGTGTAGTAAGGGATCCAAACTCTGGTCTGTGTACTAATTTCAATCATAGAATATCAGGGGTGGAAGGGACCTTAGGAGGTCATCTAGTCCAACCCCCTACTCAAAGGGGGGCCAATCCCCAACTAAATCCCCAAATGGCCCCTCAAGGATTGAACTCACAATCTTGGGTTTAGCAGGCCAATGCTCAAACCACTGAGCTATCCCTCCCCCCAATGGCTTGTTGAATCTATGACTTCACATTGGGTCATAACTTAAATCTAACTCTCCTTCTGGAAATATAGAACAACTATTTCCTAAGCTTCTGCTTCACTTTCTGTGTATCCAGTTTTAAAGCCGATGTTTATACAACCATGGAATGTTTGAGAAAAAAATACCAGCAACTATTGCAGCTCTTTTGCCAAGGCAAAATTTAGTGTCGCATTTAAAAAATAATAATGCTATGCTGTCCCTAAAGTGCATAGCTTAAAGAATTAGTGAAACAAGTCTGCTTTTTGTGTTTACCATTGATCTTAGTTGCTGACTGTGAAGAAAATATGTATCAAGTCATTTTATAGTTCTCTGGTCCCACTTTTTCTTTCTTGCAGCATCAAAATGCATATGCTTTTAAAATTTTGTATCTAGTTTTTGTTAATTGCTTTCATACCACTTAATACTCTGCATAAATCAGAATCTATTTTTAGTGATTGTCAAAGGACTTAGCTTAAGCTATCAAAATAACTGTTTGTTGACAGCATAAGTATCTAACTGCCCTAAATGGTGTTTGGAAGCAAGATTATTTTTCTTTTGCAGTAACCAAAGCAACATTTAATGAACTTCAGAGTGCTGTGTGACAAAACCTTTCTTCAGAGAAAAATATTTTAACCATAAATTACCAAGAGTACTGAAGCTTTGCTGCAAATGCAGAAACAAATCTGAGAAAATGAAGATTCTTTATATGTAAGACTTTGTTATTAAGTACCACTTTAATAATCAATTTTGAATTTTAAAAGTATCTGAGGCTAGGCCCTCCAAATCTCCCATTTACAGTTGCAATATCCAGAACACCTATTTTGTATGCTTTATACTCAAATATCCAGTTAAATCCCTCTACATATGTGGCTTCTTGGAAGCAGATTCTAAGAACATGCAGTGTCCTAGTTTATGTTAGCCAAAAGTTCAGACAGGCTTTGTTCTTACTTGGAAACTACTAAATCCCCTCCATTCTCCTGTTAGAAAGAGATACAATTCCACAAGTGCCTTTGAAAAAAGCTACAAATTAAGGCCAAAAAGTGAAGAAAAGAGAATTTTTTTCAACATACTAATGATTTAGAATCATAGAATCATAGAATATCAGAGTTGGAAGGGACCTCAAGAGGTCATCTAGTCCAACCCCCTGCTCAAAGCAGGACCAATTCCCAGCTAAATCATCCCAGCCAGGGCTTTGTCAAGCCGGGCCTTAAAAACCTCCAAGGAAGGAGACTCCACCACCTCCCTAGGTAACGCATTCCAGTGTTTCACCACCCTCCTAGTGAAATAGTTTTTCCTGATATCCAACCTGGACCTCCCCCACTGCAACTTGAGACCATTGCTCCTTGTTCTGTCATCTGCCACCACTGAGAACAGCCGAGCTCCATCCTCTTTGGAACCCCCCTTCAGGTAGTTGAAGGCTGCTATCAAATCCCCCCTCATTCTTCTCTTCTGGAGACTAAACAATCCCAGTTCTCTCAGCCTCTCCTCATAAGTCATGTGCTCCAGACCCCTAATCATTTTTGTTGCCCTCCGCTGGACTCTTTCCAATTTTTCCACATCCTTCTTGTAGTGTGGGGCCCAAAACTGGACACAGTATTCCAGATGAGGCCTCACCAATGTCGAATAAAGGGGAACGATCACGTTCCTCGATCTGCTGGCAATGCCCCTACTTATACAGCCCAAAATGCCGTTAGCCTTCTTGGCAACAAGAGCACACTGTTGACTCATATCCAGCTTCTCGTCCACTGTGACCCCTAGGCCTTTTCTGTAGAACTGCTACCTAGCCATTCGGTCCCTAGTCTGTAGCAGCGCATGGGATTCTTCCGTCCTAAGTGCAGGACTCTGCACTTGTCCTTGTTGAACCTCATCAGGTTTTTTTCGGCCCAATCCTCTAATTTGTCTAGGTCCCTCTGTATCCGATCCCTACCCTCTAGTGTATCTACCACGCCTCCTAGTTTAGTGTCATCTGAAAACTTGCTGAGAGTGCAGTCCACACCATCCTCCAGATCATTAATAAAGATATTAAACAAAACCGGCCCCAGGACCGACCCTTGGGGCACTCCACTTGAAACCGGCTGCCAACTAGACATGGAGCCATTGATCACTACCCGTTGAGCCCGACGATCTAGCCAGCTTTCTATCCACCTTACAGTCCATTCATCCAGCCCATACTTCTTTAACTTGGTGGCAAGAATACTGTGGGAGACAGTATCAAAAGCTTTGCTAAAGTCAAGAAATAACACATCCACTGCTTTCCCCTCATCCACAGAGCCAGTTATCTCATCATAGAAGGCAATTAGGTTAGTCAGGCACGACTTCCCCTTCGTGAATCCATGCTGACTGTTCCTGATCACTTTCCTCTCCTCTAAATGTTTCATAATTGATTCCTTGAGGACCTGCTCCATAATTTTTCCAGGGACTGAGGTGAGGCTGACTGGCCTGTAGTTCCCCGGATCCTCCTTCTTCCCTTTTTTAAAGATGGGCACTACATTAGCCTTTTTCCAGTCATCTGGGACCTCCCCCGATCGCCATGAGTTTTCAAAAATAATGGCTAATGGCTCTGCAATCTCACCCGCCAACTCCTTTAGCACCCTCGGACGCAGCGCATCCGGCCCCATGGACTTGTGCACGTCCAGTTTTTCTAAATAGTCCCGAACCACTTCTTTCTCCACAGAGGGCTGGTCACCTTCTCCCCATGCTGTACTGCCCAGTGCAGCAATCTGGGAGCTGACCTTGTGCGTGAAGACAGAGGCAAAAAAATCATTGAGTACATTAGCTTTTTCCACATCCTCGGTCACTAGGTTGCCTCCCTCATTCAGTAAGGGGCCCACACTTTCCTTGATTTTCTTCTTGTTGCTAACATACCTGAAGAAACCCTTCTTGTTACTCTTAACATCTCTTGCTAACTGCAACTCCAAGTGTGATTTGGCCTTCCTGATTTCACTCCTGCACGCCTGAGCAATATTTTTATACTCCTCCCTGGTCATTTGTCCAATCTTCCACTTCTTATAAGCCTCTTTTTTGCATTTAAGATCAGCAAGGATTTCACTGTTTAGCCAAGCTGGTCGCCTGCCATATTTACTATTCTTTCTACACATCGGGATGGTTTGTTCCTGCAACCTCAATAAGGATTCTTTAAAATACAGCCAGCTCTCCTGGACCCCTTTGCCCTTCATGTTATTCTCCCAGGGGATCCTGCCCATCTGTTCCCTGAGGGAGTCAAAGTCTGCTTTTCTGAAGTCCAGGGTCCATATTCTGCTGCTCTCCTTTCTTCCTTGTGTCAGGATCCTGAACTCGACCATCTCATGGTCACTGCCTCCCAGGTTCCCATCCACTTTTGCTTCCCCTACTAGTTCTTCCCTGTTTGTGAGCAGCAGGTCAAGAAAAGCTTTGCCCCTAGTTGGTTCCTCCAGCACTTGCACCAGGAAATTGTCCCCTACGCTTTCCAAAAATTTAATCTCTTCTGAACATTTGCAGACCATAGTAATTATCTTTGCTTGAGTTCAGGAAAGTTACTTTAGTGTGTTCCTCCTGTGCTAGTTGGAGTAGAACCCAGATGCATTCCTCTGCAGTTCTGGACATTGTGATATTTCACAGACCTTTTAACAAAAGGAAATAATAGGTGTGGTTTTGATAAAAATTATTTTTTAAAATATTTTAAAATTCTCTTTAATCCAAAATGCCTAGAGTAGGATATGTAGGGGAAAAAACAGCTTTTTTAAAAGACAAACATTTTTTTAAAAATATATTGTCTAGTAAGCTTGGAAAAGTAAGCCTCACCTCAGTAAGCCTCACCTCAGTCCCTGGAAAAATCATGGAGCAGGTCCTCAAGGAATCCATTTTGAAGCACTTGGAGGAGAGGAAGGTGATAAGGAACAGTCCACATGGATTCACCAAGGGCAAGTCATGCCTGACCAACCTGATTGCCTTCTATGATGAAATAACTGGCTCTGTGGATATGGGGAAAGCAGTGGATGTGATATATCTTGACTTTAGCAAAGCTTTTGATACGGTCCCCCACAGTATTCTTGCCAGCAAGTTAAAGTAGTATGATTTGGATGAATGGACTATAAGGTGGATAGAAAGTTGGCTAGATCGTCAGGCTCAACGGGTAGTGACCAACGGCTCAATGTCTAGTTGGCAGCCGGTATCAAGCGGACTGCCCCAGGGGTTGGTCCTGGGGCCAGTTTTGTTCAAGATCTTCATTAATGATCTGGATGATGGGGTGGATTGCACCCTAAACAAGTTCACAGATGACACTAAGCTGGAAGGGAGAGGTAGATATTCTGGAGGGTAGGGATAGGGTCCAGAGACAAATTGGAGGATTGGGCCAAAAGAAATCTGATGAGGTTCAGCAAGGACAAGTGGAGAGTCCTACACTCAGGACGGAAGAATCCCATGCACTGCTACAGGCTGGGGACCGACTGGCTAAGTGGCAGTTCTGCAGAAAAGGACCTGGGGATTACAGTGGATGAGAAGCTGCATACGAGTCAGCAGTGTGCCCTGGTTGCCAAGAAGACTAACAGCATATGGGGCTGCATTAGTAGGAGTATTGCCAGCAGATCGAGGGAAGTGGTTATTCCCTTCTATTCACCACTGGTGAGGCCACATCTGGAGTATTGCGTCCAGTTTTGGGTCCCCCCACTACAGAAAGGATGTAGACAAATTGGAGAGAGTCCAATGGAGGGCAGCGCAAATAATTAGGGGGCTGGGGCACATGACTTATAAGGAGAGGCTGAGGGAACTGGGCGTGTTTAGTCTGCAGAAGAGAAGAGCGAGGGGGGATTTGATAGCAGCTTTCAACTACCTGAAGGGGGGTTCCAAAGAGGATGGAGCTAGGCTGTTCTCAGTGGTGGCAGATGACAGAACAAGAAGCAGTGGTCCCAAGTTGCAGTGGGAGAGGTCTAGGTTGGATATTAGGAAATACTATTTCACTAGGAGGGTGGTGAAGCACTGGAATGGGTTACCTAGGGAGGTGGTGGTATCTCCATCCTTATAGGTTTTTAAGGCCCGTCTTGACAAAGCCCTGGCTGGGATGATTTAGTTGGGGTTGGTCCTCTTTGAGCAGGGGGTTGGACTTGATGACCTCCTGAGGTCTCTTCCAACCCTAATCTTCTATGAGTCTATGAAAAGATTCACTGTTCTCACCCAGGGCCGGCTTTAGCAAGAGCGGGGCCTGATTCCTGGGGGTGGGGCTTGCTGCAAGCCCCGCCCCCAGGAATCGAGCCACACTCCGGCCGTGTTCGCCGGGCTTGGGTCCGGCCCAGAGCCCCTTGGCGGCCGGAGCCAAGCCGCGGGGGCCAGGCCGGAGCTGCGCTGCGGGGGCCAGGCCGGGTGGCCGGACCCGAAGCCGCACTGCGGGGGCTGGACCCGAAGCCGCGCCGCGGGGGCCAGGCCGGGCCGGGGGGCACTCCCCGGAGCCCTCCTCGCGCCCCCCACCACCCCGGCTTATCTAGTGCTGCCTGTCCGCCCCTGCTTCTTTTCAGACTTCCCGCGAACCTCTGATTCGCGGGAAGCAGGGGCAGGGGAGGAGCAGGGGGCGGAGCAAGCAGGGGAGGGGAGGAGGGGGAAGTGAGCTGGGGGCGGGGTGGAGAGCTGTGGCGCGGGGCCCTCTTGGTGCGGGGCCCAATTCAGCCGAATCGGCCTAAAGCCGGCCCTGTTCCCACCTTGTAAGTGTCATGTCGTTATATAGTGACTGCTTGGGGTGTCTAGTACTGTAGAATCAGTTTTTTAAGTCAAGTTTGCTGTTTTGTAGTATTTATTTGGAAAGGGCAAATTATTCTGAATGACCCTAGTGTTTGAAGTGCTGAATGAACAGTCCTGAAAATTGAGGACCCATTATTTATTCATAAAACAGATACTGTCAGGACTGGACTAATGCATAGGCAAAGTAGGCACATGTCTAGGGCCCAGGTTTGTGGTGGGAGGACCCCAAATGGTTTTGGGTTTGTGGTGGGTTTTCTTTTTTCTGACACAGATTTGTGCACAAAGTGGAAGAACTTCACTCACTTGAGTGAGTGGTGGTGTGACCTGGCAGAGGGTCGCAGTGCCACTCACTTGAATGAAGTTCTGTCAATTCACATGCAAATCTGCATCAGTGAATGAGTGGGCATTAACAGTTTTGCCATTCCCAACAGAACTAAGGAGACAGAAGGGCTCTGGGTACAGAAACTGCTTTTCCAACAGCAGTAAGTAAACAGGCTGCGATGGGAATTTACTGCAGTGGCATGTATGGGAGGGAACATCATTGACATGTATTTTTCCTGTTTTTCCATGTATCGGCTCTTTTTTGTTATTCTTATTAGAAGATAGGGGCCCAGAAGTGTATATTTGCCTAGGGCCCAGTGATGGGTTAATACAGTCCTGAATTCAGCACAGGGAACTTCAGTACAAATTTCCTTGCACTACTCAAGCAGAGTGCCTCTAGTCAGTCTGACCTCACAGGGCGAGAATAGTTCCAACTCCTTAGCCTTGTCTGTCTCCTCTTGTATCTGACTGCCAACAACCAGTGCTTAATTTGTTTCAGGGCTGCCTCTCTAGGCCTGGGCTAGTTCATAGCCCTGGCATCTCTGGGCTTGCTGCATCAGTTATGGATGTAAAAAAATTGCTCTAACCCCGGCACCTCTTTCATTACAAATTAAGCACTGTCAAAAAGGGTGTTTCTAATTACTACTGATTTTGATGGTGGGTTTTGTCATTGGCATATGTCTATTAGGAAACTGATTCCACCAACTCCTTTAATGTGGAGGAATGTCTAGTACACTGTGCAAAGTATATTGACTTGGTCACTATTGACCCTACTGCAAGCTGAGTTTGAAAAAGTGACCTAGACATAAAGGCTGCATATTCTCTTATTAATCTCCTAAACCTTCTAGCTCTCCTAAAATCAGGTTACAACTCTTTAATTTTCTACAAACGTTTCAAAAGGAGAAAGCATTCTTGTGGGCATTACTTTTTTGAATTATTTCTACTTCAGAAGTTGTCAAACAAAAGTAATTTGATTACCATTCTATCTATGAAGGTAGCAAGGAGTCCTTTGAACAGAACCAGCAGTTTGAGCTTGAATTGGAGCGAAATGGTACTTTTTAATACATTCAGTCCATGGTCTTTTATCACTTTCTTACAATGTCTCCTATACTTTAGTAGTCCTGTACATTCATGTGAATCTAGGCTTTCTGAACTGAATTCAGTCTTTGGCTTTTCACATCAGTACAACAAAGTAAGGTTGCTGTAGCACTGCAAAAAGCTAGAACTAGAAGATCACATTCGTAGTTTTCCAAAGGGACTAAATTATACTGATATTTAGTTTTCAGATGGATGCCTCCCAAATCGTTTTGTGGTGGTCACTTTCTTATGGAAATATTCCTAACCAAAGCAATTGTGTGAATTTATTTGCAACCAACATTTGATCTACAGGCATTTTGGTAATAAAATGAAAGTATATGTTTCAGATAAAGCTGTTTCTTTAAAATTGGTTTGTTCGGTTCAGTTAGTGAACACAACCTGCCAAAGCAAAACAAAGCAAAATCTCTGTAAACATAGTCTGAGAAAAAGTTGAAGACAGTAGTTCTTTCTTGGCCCATTGCATACGCACTTGCTGCCAGCATTATTAGTGGGTGGTTGTAATAACCTAATGACCCACTGATACCTCATGGAAAGTTTAGAAAAACATACATATATATCGTTTTGCTCTTCCCTTGGATATTTAGTACTGAAAATACTCTGAGAGCAGAGGACCCTGCTCTTGGCTCAGGAACAAGAGGAGGAAAAGTGGTTTGAAATCACCTTTAGTTCTCCTGTATTCTGGTGCAGCTGGGGACCTATCAAGAAAAGTCAGGGCTTTTCTAACTTGTACTGTGCTGCTCTCATTTCTGTATGGGCTCTCAGAAACAAATAAGACCTGGAACACACACTGCTAAAGTTATCTCCCTCCTCAGATTTTGTCTACTCTGTACAGGTCCCCTAAATTAGAGGCTGTGAGCAAGCTTGGCATGGAACTCTTACAGCTATTCTAGGCCAGCCAGGAAGGCCCATGGCTCAAGAACTACTCTGGGATGGCTGCTTCTGCCTCTTTAAGGCCTCTTTGCTCTCCCAAAGTGGCATAAGAGGGCCTCGATGTAACCGAATTGGGCCCAGAATTTTTATCCATTAATTCATTTTCTCCTCCTCCTTGTTTACTTATTCCTCAAGAAGTTGCAAACTCTTGTGTCTGATAACTGAAGAAACAAGTCTGATTGAGACAAAAGTTGTTATAAAATCAAACTCCAAAAGAGCAACAGCTTGTGACCACCGTATGCTTTTAAAGTGAATTTCACCTTTTTCTAGTTAGCTGTTTGGGGGGAGGGGAGGGATGTAGAAGACTCCACTGGGATTGAGTGATGGAATTCATCTCCAAAACCTGCATACAGGTCAGCACAGCCCCTTTGGGTATGTCTATATGTAATTAAAAACCCATGGCTGACCTGTGCCAGCTGACTCAGGCTCACGGGGTTTGGGTTAAGGGTCAGTTTAATTGTGATGCAGACATTTGAGCTCAGTCTGGAGTCCAGGTTTTGGGAACCTGGGAGTTGGGAGGGATTCAGAGCTCAGGCTGCAGCCCAAGCCCAAATGTCAGCACCACAATTAAATAGCCCCTTAGCTTTTGAGTCTACTAGTCCAGTCCCTTGCCTGCCTGCCACATGCACACATACGATATGTATGAGTAACCAGACCCTAGATCTATGTAAAGTTACAGACTTCCTTGGCCCTTCCCTAGTGCTCTACTCAGTGCCACCTTATTCAGAGCCAGCCTGGATCCCTTAGTAGGGAAATAAATACAAAAAGGCAGGCCTCCTTCAGGGCTACTTTACCTTTTCCCCCCCCTTATGCTGGACTAGTACCACAGGGGTTCAGTCGTATAGGGGGCCTTGCATGGTTTGATTTCACCCCCAACAAGCCACTCCAATCAGAGTGCTATTGGATACCTTAGAAAATCATATTGTAGGAAGCACTAATTTTGTGTGGCTCAGCTCTCTCTAGTATCATATCAAGGTTTTTCATAGCTTTACTATGTCCATCTTGACTCAAAAATAATATAAGCCCAATACTAGACACCTACCACATATAATATCTATCATAGATTTCCTATTAGAGCAAATCTATTCTAAAGGACAGAGCCTATCACATAAAACAGGATTTACTCTAATGATAATAGATATGCCAAAGTACTGGGATACCATATGGAATTTTATGGGAGTGGCATTTTCTCCAAAAATGTGATTTGACAGCCTGCTAATTATGGATATAACTTCTAATGCTGTAGTCCTTGTTCTAAATTTTGTATTTGCACCAAAATGTGTTTGTGTCTCAATTAGAAAAGGGTTGTCAACTAGTTCAGATAAAATAAGAGCAGAATCAACTGAAATGTTGAACAAAAGCTTTTTGCATATGCAAAAATATTAGGATAACTTTTTGTTACTTTTGCTTTTAACATGTCAAGGGATTTCCTAGTTCAGTTTAACATATCAGGGATTTCCTATTATGAAACACCCTGCCTTAGGATCCAGTATTCTAGTCACAAATTTGTCATCATTTGTTATCTCTGGTCAGTAAGGGCCAGATTTTTCAGAAATATGTGAGTAACTCCTATGACTTGTTTACACATGCAGTTGCCCTAAATATCCATACAAATGGAACTGGGGCATACCAGTTGGGTGTTTATGGGTAGTTACAGTATGCATCCAAGAGCAATTATGGTAACTGTACATTGCAATTGGTTTTACATATTTCTCAGGATTTTACCCTGTAATTGTTGTTCACACAAAAATTAAAGCATTAAAAATATGACTGTGTGCTTATTGTAATAATTTTCTTTCACAATAGCTGCCTTTTAAAAAATGATAGGATTATTCCCTGGTATACGTGGAAGGTGCATTATTCTGTCTGGATCACTTAAGCAGTTCAGAATGAATCATACAAACATGCTGAACCAGAATCATTTGCCTGTGGGCGTGTATCTGTTTGCATTTATTTACCAGTCTGCTTAGAAACAGAATGAGAAACATTTAAGCATTGCCTTTTAGAGAAGAGTCTGAATGATTTTTTTTTATACAAAGAAAATATATTGTGTAACCTACAGAAGCTTGCAACCACTTACAGTAAACTGAAAAGACGACTTCAAAGTTTTCTCTGTCTACTCATTTGCACACACTGTAAATCATTAGTCCCTCTCTCCTTAGATAAAATTCCAGGCTCCTGTTTAATGGTGAAGAATGTTATAATTCCTTGTCTCCCATTTTAATCCTCCCATTTAATCCAGAAGCCCATGCTTTGTTGTAATATCTTGATTGTCAGACTATTCTACTCCCACATAATCATGTATATTATGCTCATCACCACCCATGGAGCATTTTAAATTTAATCAGATTGTAAAAATGCTAGTGATAGGCAGGGACAAGTGCTTCCAAAATTAACACCAAACCTTTTCAAATAGTGGAGGGAGAGAAGAAGTTTAGTAGCCAAAGGTATATTAAAACTGTACTATTTTTAAAAGATCCTGGCCTGATTGCTTCAAAATCAAATTAGTTTTGTCATTGATCTAAATGTGAATGTGTTCAGGTCCACAGTTCTCAGCTAACAGGCATCACATGAGAAATTGTCTGTGAGTGATGCTTTCTTACTCACACAGATGATGATATGTAAAGATCATGCGTTTTTTTCAATGGTACATAGGAGGTTTGCACTGTTATCTGAAAACAGGTTTTTGGGGTTTTTTTTGGGGGGGAGGTTGTTTGCGTTTAGTTGTGTAGTACGGCAAACGTGATTCTATGAATATGGGTTTGTCCACACTGGCAAGTTTTGTCACCAAAAACTGCCCTTTGGTGACAAAACAGCAAGAGCATACACACTACAGTGGGACTTTTGTTGTGAAAAACACCCAGTTTTGGGGACAAAAATCTTCCACAAAATCTTCCACTCCTACGAGAGACTTTTGTCTTTTCTCCTCCCTTTATTGTCGACAAAGAGCCAGTGTAGACACTGCTGATTATTTTGTGGACAGAACTGGCTTCCGCCAGTATCCCACAATGCCTGCCCTGATTGCTCTGCTCAGTGTTTTGATCTCAGCAGCCCTGCAGCATGCACCCCTCTCCTTTCAAAGCTCCAGGAAGTATCTGTGTGCTGCTCCGTTTGGGGAACAAACAAAGGGCAAATAATTGGAATGCTCCTGTTCTGCCCTGCGCTAGGAACACAGCAGCAGGCAGACTGCTGCTGCAGGGGGCGGGGGACAGACTGCTGTGCTGCTTTGCCATTCCTCAATTAAGGAATGCAACTAAGGAAGATTCTCACCAGGTTTGCTGAAAATAACATTGCTGATTGGTCTAAAGAAAAACAATTTGATCTTCCACAAGTGGAAGAATGCTGAATATTACATAATAATACCAATGTTTATAGATATATTCCTATATTCAGCACAGCAAAGTTTGGGTCTCCTCCATTCTATTTAGTCTTTACAAACAGGAGTTGCACAGGTTTCAGAGTAGCAGCCGTAGTTTCACAGTTTGTACTTTTCTATTTGTTCGTTGGATTGCAAGAAGCTAAGTGTAGTGTGACCACCATAGCTATCTGAAAACTGTTGAAATTCTGCTCACTTGTAACAGGGACTGTTATCGAATACTAACTACCCAAATATTCCAGAGATACCTTTCTGCTCACCAATCACTGTGTGAAAGAGTTTGTAAAATAATGACTAGTCTACTACATGTACATAGCTTTCATTATACAGTTTGGAAAGATGTGGCCCATCCTTCACCAGGAGAAGATGGCATATTGTGAGAGATCATGGGCTCCCCAGAGTTTGATGTACAATGCTGTAGGCAAAACTGAACATTGAGAATCAATTTTAAGATTAGAGGTTTGCTCTTCTGACCTGGTGTGAATGCATGATTGTAAGAGCTTCTAAAATGTTCAGTGGTTGTAATAAAGTAATTATATCTAACTATTTTAATACCATTTAAGTATAAAATTCACATGTATAGACATGGCAATTAAGTTTATTATTCATTGAAATCATACATTTCATGAAATGTAAGGGCTTGCAGGGAAAAAATGCAAAGATATAATGGAAAAAAATCTAGCAACTGTGTTGGTGTGGTTTTTTTTGTTTTTTTTTTTTTTTACAGAAGTTTTAGAATTAAATTTCTTACCAGCTTCCAAAAAATGTTATTGACTTGTTTCTTTTAATCTTGTCCAAATATTCAGTAACAAAAGTGGTTTTAACTTTAAACAGTTAAAATACTGTCTTGACAACGGCTACATTGATCCTAAAGTCAGGCTGCACCTTTTGCCTTTGAATTATATACCATAATCTCTCAACATGCAGGACAAAGTGAGGGAAGATTTTTGGATAGCTCAGATAAACAGCTTGCATGTCCCTCTGTAATCCCTCACAAAAATCTGATGCATAGATTAATAGAAACAGTTAGGAAGTCTTAGATAACAGTTCTTGTCTTGCACCTATGCTTTTCTACCAATGCACTTAGACTCTGTACAATAGGGTTACCATATTTCAACAATCAAAAAAGAGGACAGGAGGAGCCCCGCCCCTGCCCCTTCCACTCCCTCCCACTTCCTGCCCCCTTAGAACCCCCAACCCTCCCCCCCACGCCTTGTCCCCTGACTGCCCCCTCCTGGGACCCCTGCCCCTAACTGCCCCCCAGGACTCCACCCCCTATTTATGTACAGGCGTGACTACTTGCCCTTTCCTGGTTACTATACGCGGCCAGTCCGCATCCACATCCAGTAGTTTAAAAAAAAAAATAAACTAATAATTTAAATTGGAATTTCATCCATTAATAAGTATTTATTATATAGTTAAAACCATTCTATTGAAGGGCAGATATTAAATAACACTAAATATGTTAATGTTCAAAACAATATTAAAAATTTGAAAATTTAGAGCATGGAAACCAAAATAGCTAAAATTTAGTTTTGGCAAGATACACGGAATGGAAACTCCGGGATCTTTACCTGTCACTGAATATAGCCATCATACCAATAGTGGAATATAAAACAAGTCTACATATACTCTCCTTAAAATTTTTACTTCTGTCCATTCCCAATAATTGTAACAAATCATTATTACCTTCACTCCACTTGCCACGCGCCCCAAGCACAAAACCAAAGAAGTGGATATTTTTACCTCCCGTTAAGTTTTTAATTTCTTCCTCTAACTCAAGATAATAAGCCACCTTCTCACTGTGGGCTTGTTCCAAACTTCCGGCATTATCCTCCCATCGCACTGTAACATCAACCACCACTGCTGTATCTCCTTTTATAAATACAATATCCAGCTTTCTTAACTCACCCTTACTATTTCTCAAATGGGGCTCTATCATTGCCTTCCACCCTAATTTACCAACCTTATCTACAACTGCAGCCACTACTCTATTATGCCTTTTTATCCTAGCATTCTTAGTCTTATAACATTGTCCTGAGATATGGGGAACAGTCTCCCGCACTTTACCGCACCATCTACAAAGAGCATTCACACCTCCTCTTCCTCTTGCTAATGTCTCCCTAGTAGGATAAATATTTGCCCTAAGCTGCAATGCTGCGATATACGCTGACAATTTAACTTTACTAGAGTTTCTAAAAATCGAATTACTAATTAAATCATTTTTAAAATATTTTATCCCTATTCCCTGACATCTCAGTTCCGACCATCTTAAAAATTCCTCTTCCCTCCATTTCTTGGGATGAGATGTTACTGCACTAAATGACAATATTTTATCCACAAGATTTTCTCCTGCATATAGATAAGATAGGTCCATCCAATCATCTCTCGAGACAATATGTCTCCTCCATTTACGAATTAACATATTTGGGATTTGCACACTAAACTTAGTGAGAGCTAAACCACCATCCCTACCTCTAGAATAAAATATCCCCATCTGTGGTACACTGAGGTAAATGTAAAATCTCTTTAACTATTTTTCTAACTAACACATCAAGATCGTCTAAAAGATTAAAAGGGGGTTCTATTAAAAGAAGATTATAAAATAGCTTCGGTAAGATGTATGTCTGTAAAATTAATATTTTTTGGGCCGGTTTTAATGGGGCCTTAATTAAATTCTCACTCCAATCTTTCAATTTTTCTTTAAGTACCAGTCCCCCTACACCTATCCAGGGATCTATTCTAGCCCCTAAATAATTTTCAAAATCCCCTGGTTGAACATATTCAATCTTCTCTGACCCTATCTGCCAATTATCCTTAGGATTAACTACATAGGTTTTATGTTTAGTTAAAATATGAAAGCCTTTCGTTTTCTTCACATTAACAGAGAGATTAGTATTTTTACAAAACTCCTCTAAGATACCCAAATTTTTGATCATGCCTTTATATGAGCTACTTAAAATTGCCACATCATCGGCAAAAGCCAATGACGTGACACTATTACCCTTAACATAAAAACCACTTCCTTCTACTTCTAATCTAGTTAAAAGGGGATCCATAGCAATATTAAACAAAATTGGGGACAACGGGTCACCCTGCTTGACCCCCCTCCTAATTAAAATAGACTCAGTAGCTTCATCACCCACCCATACCCTAGTTGTGCAATTATCATAAAGGTCCCTAATAATATCTATAAAATGTTCATCTATACCAAATCTTCTCAACCCGGCTATTATATGTCCGTGTCCCACAGAATCAAATGCTTTAGCCAGATCTACGAACACTATTGCAATTTCATTCCCATTTCGTTTAGCCCCTTTAATCAAATTATCTAATATAGCAATATTTTCCTCACATCCAGGGGCGGATATAAATCCTTTTTGTCTACTACATATCTTAACTGTTTCCACCAGTCTTTTTGCTAATATTTTGGTATAGATTCTAATCCAAACTGACCCAATTGTCAATGGTCTCCAAGATGTTAACTTCTTCATTTCCTCCTCATCTTGTGTCTTTGGTATTAAAATCGTTCTATTTTTCTTAAATTCATCTGGTACCTGTCTATTTAGAATCCATATATTAAAAATTTTTGTAAGTATTAAGGAGTCTAAATTAAAAATATCCCACAAATTGCTCACTTTTACTTTATCTGGGCCAGGAGCACTATCTTTTCTTATTTCTGTTAAAGCTATTCTAATCTCATCCACAGAGATCGGACTCATTAATATATCATTATCCGCATTCTCTGTGGATGATGGCCACCCTATCATATTACCATGTCCAATTGTTCCCAAAATATTTACATAGTATTCCTCAATTTCTTTCATAGGGATAGCACACTTAGCCTTATCTGGCTCTCCCATTATAATGCGAGTCAATCTTCTTCTATCCTTATCAAATAATTGTTGATAGAATTTATACTTAGCTTTCTTTGTAGCATATCTCCTAATTGCATTAAATTGCTTCCTTCTCCCCTCCTTTCTAATCTTCCCTTTTCCTTTATTCCTCAACTCTATTTGACTTTCATTTCTAGGGTCCTGTCCCTCTACTAATGAATAACATAATTTTTCCAACATTGCCCATCCGAGAGCTTTTGTTAAATCCTCCTTTAATAATCCTTCAATTTCCCCTAAACTATTTATTATTTCTCTTCCCTCCCTACTTTGTTTTCCCCGTTTACATATTTTCTCCACTAAATCCACTTCTGGATGTCCTTTTAGTGGGAAAATCCTCTCTCTTGGGGGCAGAATTTCTAATATATTTACTCTAATGTCCTCTACCTCAGTCACTTCCTCCCTATCTCCTGTTACCACTAACTTCTTCTTTGCTAATTCTCGTCTTTTATCTGATATTTGTTTATTCGTTTTGGTCCTCATCTCGCTCTCAATACATTTATTTATATTCCTTTTCCCAATATATTTCCTTTCCAACTGTATAAGCTGCGCAACCTCATCTTTAGTCCATATACGAGATCTAGTCGATCCCTCTTTGATCTTACCTTTAGCAGCCATATCTTTTCTTTGCTTATTCCTCACAGCAGGGTGTCTATGTCTACAGTGTTGGCTCAATCCAGATCTAGTATGAAAACCAAGCCCACAGACCGAGCACGTATGGCTCTTCATTGGGGTATCCACCTTCTTGGGTATGCACCTGGGGTAGTGGCAAGCTATATTATGATATTGAGAAGATTTTCCACATTTACTACATACAACTCGTATGGCTTTACTTTTATGAACCACATTAATGTGTTTGGCCCATTTACCAAATGTTGGTAATATCTGGGGACATATTGGACAATTAAAACTATCAACGGGATACTCTAAATAAAAAACCCCATCTTTCCACGAACTACTTTCTAATATATTTATATTACTACCAGTACTGTTAAGATCCTTATTACGATCCCTATTAAAATCAGTACTTGATTCCCTAACATATGGATCATCAAATGTACTTAAATACTTAAAATCTGGATTAAAACTGTCCATAGTTAAATCATTAAAAGTGTCCCTTGTAAAAACCATCGGTAAGATAGATAAAATCTCCTCACCATGATCATCACAAACATTCTCCTCTACCTCCTCTCCATGCTCCACTGGGAGGACTTGATTCTCACTCTCATGCTCATGAGACTTCATTATAGTCCACACCATTTTATCCATTGGTCCATCGACCCTGATCACACCCCTAATATATTTAACACTGTCAGCCGGGGCATCAAAGCCAACAGCGGGGGCGTTATTAACCCGGTCCAGCGCCAATCCGGTATAAAAATATAAATTACTTTTTTCCATAGCTAAAAGATTTACCCTTCTCAGGGGGAAACTAACTCTTTCCAGGGGGAAACTAACCCGTACCTGGGGGAAACTTACCCTTTCCAGGGGGAAGCTAACCCGTGCCTGGGGGAGACTACCCTTACCAGGGGGAATCTAACCCTTACCAGGGGGAGTCAACCCGTACCTGGGGGAGGCTACCCTTACCAGGGGGGCATCCATGTGGCACCATATGGGGCTGCCCAACCCTGTCCCACACCCCACTGAATGTGGGATGTGGGTTCGTCCTCCGCAATCCGCCTGGCTATCCAAGCCAGTTACCGACTCTCACCACGAGGAGGTAGCGGTTGGACTTGCAATCCAGAGGCTTTCCTCAAAGAGGGGTCCCAAACAGCATAATGTCGAGCTCTATCGGGCGTGTGAGAAAAGGCTCAGATCTTGGTAGGGGTTGCCCCTATTGACCGGGCTCACGCCCACCCCCACCTCACCGATAACCCATTCTCTCACTACCCTCAGGCAATGTTTCCGTCCAAGCCCGACAGCTGAGAGGGTCCAGAGACGCATGGAGAGCCATTAAGAGAGCCTCCCTGCTCCTTGTCCCCTGACTGCCCCCTCCTGAGACCTTCCCCACATCCTAACTGGCCCCCTAGGACTCTACCCCCTACCTGTCCCCTGACTGCCCCAACCCTTATCCACACCCCCACCCCCAGACAGACCCTTGGGACTCCCACGCCCCATCCAACCACTCCCCACCCCCTGACAGCGCCCCCCCAAAACTCCCGACCCATCTAAACCTCTCTGCTCCCTGTCCCCTGACTGCCCCCTCCTGGGACCCCTGCTCCTAACTGCCCTCCAGAACCCCACCCCCTACCTAAGCCTCCCTGTACCTTGTCCCCTAACTGCCCCCTCCTGAGACTCCCCCACCTGTACTCTGACTGCCCAAAACCTTACACCCCCAACCCCCAGACAGCCCCCCCCCAAACTCCTGACTCATCCAAGCCTCCCCCTGCTCCCTGTCTCTTGACTACCCCCCCTCCCCAGAACCTCCCTGCCGCTTCTCTGACCCCCTGGCCCCCTTACTGTGCTGCAGAGCGGTGCGCTCAACAGCGGGGGAGGGGAGGAGGGTTGGAGCTCCAGACTGCCAGAGGCCCGCCGGAGGCCCGAGGCAAACGGCTGGCTGGCGATCTGCAAATGCAGGGAGGGAGGGGGAGGGAGGAGGGGAGTGGTGTCAAGTTGCAGGGGAGAGGAGGGGGAAGTGGAGGAAGGGCTCAGGCTGCTGGAGCCCCGTGCGAGTGGCACGATCCAGCCGGCTGCCCTGTACGCCACGCGTGCTCTGCATGGGGGGAAATCCGGACATTGACAAATTCCCCCCGGACGCTATTTTTAACTGAAAAAAGCCGGACATGTCCGGGGGAATCCGGACAAATGGTAACCCTACTGTACAACAACATCATATTGTATAAAACAGGATGCAGTCAGCTTGTAGTATGGCTGTCAACTTGGCTGACAGCAGGGATTGAACAAGGGACATCCAAAGTTAAAAGCATGAATCTCTGTTTTATGCTAATAAACCAGATTCTGAAGCTAAGAACTGCAATGGACCCATATCTTTTATGGATGAAGGACAGGGTGGGATCCATAACATACAATAACAAGTGGGTTACAGTAGCACCATAAAATAGGTATGTATGTACTAGAATATAAGTCAATGGAAGTTGCTCTTGCTTATACCAAGGTTGAATTTCTCATTTATTATTTACAAACAACTGCATGATTGGGCTTGTAGTCATTGAAAATCTAGCCCAATTAATAAGTAAGGATTTAAAGTAATCATACAAATGTTAGAAGATTTTAGAATAAAAGCTGAAAATCCTGTATTAACTAAATACTCTGGTTATTGCAACTCTAAACTCATGGGATTCTCTCAGGAATACGGGTGACATTGTATGTTGTGTGTTGTGTTAGAAAGCATCTCAACCATACCTGAATTTTTGGCTTGTAGATTTTAACCCAGATCGCTGTTACAATAAAGTAGCAAACTTTTGTATGTGAAATTTTCAGAATTCTAAACCATAAAATAAGTATTGTAGAAATAACCTCTCCAGTCTGACTAAAATCCATATGTTTGAGGAAACTAAGAATGATGTCCTCATCATCCACCTTATTGTGTGTCACAGTTTGTGAGAGCCCTCGCTTTTCTGAGTGTCCTTTGCAGGTCATATGAGCTGCAAAATGTAACCACATCAATGAACGGAGTGTCTGCCTTAATACTGAATTCCTTTGCTCTAAGAGGTTGTATTGTACAGTAAATGAAAGCATTAATGTTACATTAAATAAAAACTGCATTGAGATACATATAGCACAGGTATATATTTAGTGTGAGTAGAAAATGACTGTCTATGTACACACAAAACTGCATCTGTTAACATTGGCAAAGTGAAGTTAACTGAATTTAGTAATTTACGGGAGTATCTTGATCTTTCCAAATTGTTTAAGTGATATTGGCCTCATCATTTCTATGATCTTGTTTAAGTATCTACACATTGACAGTTTGCAAAAGACAGAAAGCAAGTACAAATCAGGAACATCTGGATAAATTTTTAAATCATAACAGTGTTGTGCCCAAATATCTAAAAATGAAACATTATCATTGAAGTCTTTTCAAATGTATGTTCAATAGTATATATAATTTAAAAAATAAGACAAAAATATAGGAATTCTTAGATTCCAATTTATGTAGCAACAAAATTGTTTCTATGTAGCCTCATCAACTTCAGTGGGTTTAGTCCAGAGATGAATTTGACCAGTGGTATCTGAAACTGATGATGAATTAATACTAAATCAGGTTTTCTTCTTGCTTCACTTTTTTAATCTCTGAAGCTCACAGTTCTTTGGAAAGTTCTTAGCTGGGCCACTCACAACTCCAACTACATGCAAAAGCTCAACGCTGAAAATCAAAATTCCAGCACTACTCTTTCCAGTGCAGTTCTGAATCCTTCTTCCAAAAACAATTATATCAAGAACCAGAAAACGTCTTATAATTATCTAATTTATCGTTCCTCAGCCCATGGGCAATGAGGGAAATCCTGTACTGCACATTATTTCAAGTGAAGATTCAGGGTCTAGGAATATATCCTGTCCATGCACCAATCAGTCCTGTTTCCTGTGATTGTAAGAAACAGAACAAATAGCTAAACTGGCAGTTTCCCAACTCTTGTTTTTCTATACTTCAAAATTAACTTTCTAATTATCTGGCTTAGCTTGAAAGAGTAAAATGAGGCTGGTGCTCTTGTTCGTGGCCTATTGCGAACATTTGTCTACATCCCAAAAGCACAGAGACTTACAACTGGCATAGCAGGACTGAAGGATATTGACAGGAGAGTGAGGAAGTTTGAAAGAACCCTGATCCCAGCTTCACTCATCTTCGTCCTTCATCTTCATCCATACCAAATACATCCACGGAAGTTGATTAAAAAATCAGAGGCAGGTGACATTTGGTAACATGGGGTGGTTCCTGGGACGATAAAGAATAAAAATAGTTCTCTGGAACCTGCAGGTCACATTTTGCATTTGCAGGCATTTCTCAAACTGAAACCCTCAGATTGTTTACTAGGAGTGGTCACTTTTCTGTAAAACAGCAGTTCTTCACAATTATTTACCATTTTCTCCTTCCTCAACCTGTCCCGTCACATTTATGGTTTTCAAGGGGTGACCCAGTGGCTTCCAATAGGAGAAACAATGTTTTGTAAGATTCATTAATATAGTCATGTTCTCCTCTTTTTTTGTCTGTGATTTGTTCTCTGCATTGTGACTAGAAATGCAAAATTTTGATCTAACTCCCTCTAAATTCAGGACTATAAAGAGCTGTGCTTTTGGTTCAGACACATTTCCCTTTGTGGATGATGATGATTAAAATCTTCTTTAATCTTTTCCATTATAAGATGAGCCAATGAACTTGTATCAGTGTGGTACAGGTTCAAGCTGCCTCCCAGGAAGAGTGTTGAAAGACATGGTTCAAAGCATTTAGGAAAGGACTCTAAAGAAAGCAAAAGAAGAAAATCAAGGGGTCTAAAATGTTCAACAGCATCCTTTGGAGTATTTGAGGTTGCCATTACATAGATTTAGGTTCTGGATTAAGTACAAAGCACCATCCCTGAAATTTGTTTGTGGGAAGCTTTACTCTTTTTTTTTTAACTCGCCCAGTTTGATAGTTTAGTCTAAGATTGTCATGAAGATGTTTCTTTGCCAAATGGCTGGAAAAACTTGAGAGGCTCTTGAAAGCCTTTTAAGTCAGCTTTTCATGAGGACAGAAAACCTGTAAAACTCTGCCAGACAGGCTGCTTCCCAGCTCTCCTCCTCCAGTGATTCAAAGTTTGAGGTGAGTGTGGCTTAGATTTTAGTCAGCTGCACACTAGTGAGAAGAAAAAATATTTATGTTGTGAGTGAGTAATATTTTTGAATCCTGAGGAGCACTTCTAAAACATCTGAAAACATATTAACTCAGTAATGGATAAAAAATAAGATAGAAATATAAATACCTAAGACTGCACGCCCATGCAGATCTGTAAGGGTCATAAGGAGACCCCTTATGCCTCTGGCAAGTTACTTGCATTGCTGGAGCATTGTCAGCACAGAGAGTCAAGAACAGATGCAGCCAGGCTACTATTTCCCTCCTATGTAAATGGGCATGCAAAGGTATGGAGTGGGCAGATGGCCCATGCACTCGAGCAAATGGGGACATAATCTGTGCAGTAAAAGCAGTGGTGTAGATTACTTCCCCTTAGAGTAGTGAGGAGGTAGGTTGTTGCAGCGTCACTGTCTGGCTCCTGCCCTGCTCATGGAGTTGTGCATGCTACCCCTTACTAGGGCTGAATTGAAGAGTTACAATCAATCCTTAGGAATTACTGTAAGAAAGTCTATAAAGAATATTGAACCCTTAGGTTCATATCTTCAAAGCCTTTTACACATGTTAGGATATTATAATTTTGAAGTGCCGTATTCTCCTCTCAATCCTTGCTTAGTTTCCACCAATGTTAGTATCATTTTTATGCACATAATAAAAAAGATATACCATTTTGTTATAATTTGTGTACTCTGTTGGTAATCCCCTAGTGGTTTTTTAAGTAACTCCTGTTGCTAGACTGCTTGCAGTGGGAGAAGGGAGAGAGAGACTGTTTGACTATTGGACTAAGCATGGTGCTGGAAACTAGTGTCTTAATGAGATATGCAGTAGTGTCAAGTACCTTCACATTCTACTCAGTGTGGGTAGTACTGTCACCATCCCTTTAACAAAATAACTTGAAATTTTTCCTGTGTCTAGGTTATGTTAGAAATAAGAATCCCTGAAATAAAACACTCTGGACATTTGGCTAAGTCCCCAATAGTACATGTCCCAAAGAAAACTATTTGTAAGATAAGATGCTAGCTATGAGTACTTTACTGTAACCTTTATTGTATTATTTCTGACCCTGACTTCTTTTAAAATAAAAACATTGGAATTGGTGAGTTTCTCAAAAGCTTTTCAGGACTCTTTTAAACTTCAGACATGAATGAATGAATGACATTATCTGAAAATTAATCCAAAAATATATAAAGGGAGGGATGCCTTGAGGAGAGAAACAGTTTAGATCTTCCTGGTCAGTTTAGAATGGCAGACTTCCTCCGTATATGGATATGGTCATGGGTGTAAGAAGCAATGAAAATTCAGTGAGGTTACCACATAAGGAAATGGGTATTTCTGTTTATCAATCTGTGTGGGAAATAAGTCCAAATAGGGCTCTAGCCTGAGTAAGCTAACATGCTCCTATACCTATGGGAAACATTACTCCATCCTCAGCTTAGCACAATTGTGTTTCCTTTAGCATAGATCAATCTGACTTTATTTTCTTTAAGTCATTAGTTTTCTAAAACACTTTCATGCTCAAGAAGAATTTCTAAGTTATAACAGCAGTATAGGTCCACAGGGTTCTAGTCTTTGCATTTTTGACTGTCCTATAAATAAATCCCATCTATTCCACTTGATTTTTGTCCTTTGCCTCATAGAGCCCCAACCCAACTAAAGTTATGGGCACCCAGCCAGGATCAGATAGCATTTGGTTAGTATACTCCCTTTCAAAGTAGTTTAGGAAATGTTCCTTAAATATTTCAGCTATATGACAACACTGTTTAACCTTTTCCAATTTCACCCTCTTAGCATCTTATTTCCTCCTCCTTAATGGTGTCCAGTTCTGGGAAACGGGATTAGAAATATACTTCATCTTCAGCCACATTCTATCAGACTTTTCTTTTTAAGTATCTTGCTTTGTTTTTGTATTAACTGCAGTGAACATTTGTTTTTCTTATCTGAGTGAGTGTGTATATATATTCTTTCTTAGTGCCACCATGGGTGATCATTTATACCGAAGCCTAATCCTGGCATGCACCCTAAACTTCCAATGACTTTAAGGCAAATTTGGAGTGTGCAAGGAATGTAAAATCAGGCCCCTGGAAAACTGTTCAGTACAGTTTGCTCTTTCTGCCTAATATATATTTATCTTTAAGGATTTCCATGACTGTTGGAAACTTGTTCCATTTCTTCTTAGATAATATACATTCCATTAACATTGCGTGGCCTGGGGCCATTTGGTTCCTCCAGGCTTTGTGAGGTTTTGTTTTGAAGTTTGCTGTCTGAAATCATTCATCTTTGATTTAGTGACTATTGGGGCTCTTCCCCTCTTTCCCAGCCCAGTAAATATAATGAGTTACTTGATTCAAGAAGTGGAGTCTTTATTTGTATCTTATTTATATCTTGTGCTTCAGTATGTAAGACTGCATCCAGGCAGTATTTGGTAAAAGTAGTGTGTCTGATACTGTAGGACACGAAGGATGTATTTGTAATGATCAGAGTTCTTTGCCTTGCTCCATTCTTTCTAGAGACATCCCAATTTGATGTCACTTTGACAGTCATACTGCTTTGCTGTTTGTGCTATTTGTGGCATGCTTTCTTTGCTGTTCAGAAGTGCATTTGTTTTGTTAGGACTAAGATCACCATTGGACAGCAGTTTTTTAGTTTAACTTTGTACATACTTTTACAAGATGCTGATTGCCTTCCTGCAAGGCCCTGAGGCCAAATCCACAAAAGTATTTAAGTTCTTAGGTTCCTGTTTTAGGCTCCACAACAATTCACAAAACTCACACCTAACCCTGCAGGCACCTAAACTCATTCTGTACCTGAATTTCTGCCCTTGGATATGTGCAGTGCTGCATCACTCTTGATGACTAGGCACCTATCTCCTGCCTAAGTGCCAGACTGGTCCACGAACCAGGGGAAAACAGGCATTCACCTACTTATCTTGTGTGCAGAGCCCCTCAATCTGGTAGCAGTGCATGGAGGCCACCTACTGGATCTGGGCCTGAGCGTCCCCAGCTGTCTAGAAAGTCAGTCAGGGTGTTTAGCATCTTCTGAGATCAGACCCTTAGTCACATTGTATCTGGTTTGCTCGTCTTGGTTATTTTACAACTAAATCTTCCCTAGTAAAGCAGGCTGCATTTAGCCAGCACAAACCTGCAATTCCAATTCATTCCCTACATTCTGTGCTTTTAGACTGTCAAATGCTGTTCTGCAGTTTAGTTCTTCCAAAACTTGCCAATCCAAACAGATTTTTTATGTTCCTAATATAAAGTACTTAATGTTTACTCCTTTACTGCAGTCACATTTAATCCCTTCCTTTTAATTTTTGTGCTTTTACCTTCTCTTCAAACCTAGTTTGAATTCTTAATATGGCTTTGTTAGTGTTATTCGCCTAAGCATCCTCTTCTGGGTTCTGGCTTATATGCAGCTCTGCATACCAAGTCTTTCTTTCCTGCAGAAGATACTGAGTGGTCCTTGAAATGGGACCTCTTTTTCCCATGCCTCAAAACTAATCTTTACACCTCATAGGCCTAACTCCACTGACTTACACCATAAAAGAAAAACTGCTGTACCTTTAACAGGGAAGGCTGATGATGTTAACTATAAGAACATAAGAACGTCCATACTGGGTCAGACCAATGGTCCATCTAGCTCCGTATCCTGTCTTCCAACAGTGGCCCATGCCAGGTGCTTCAGAGGGAATGAACAGAACAGGTAATCGTCAAGTGATCCATCCCCTGTCACCCATTCCCAGCTTCTGGCAAACAGAGGCTACGGACACTTCAGAGCATATCCATATTAAGACTCTATAACAGGGTTGGGCAAACTTTTCGGGCCAAGGGCCGTATCTGGGTGGAGAAATTGTATGCAGGGGCAGGGGATTGGGGTGTGGAAGGGAGTGTGGAGTGTGTGTGTGTCTGTGTGTGTCTGTGTGTGTGGTGTACAGAAAGGGTCTCAGGGCAAGGGATGGGGCAGAGGAGGGTGCAGGGTGTATGAGGGGGCTCAGGAAAGGGGGTTGGGGTGCAGGAGGGGTGCAGAGTGCAGGCAGGGGGCTTAGGGCAGGGAGTTGAGGGACAGGGTGGAAGAGGAGTTCAGGCTCTGAGGTGGCAGCGGCACGCACCAGGACCAGAGTAGACTCCCTGCATGCCTGCCCTGTCCCCTACCCCGTGCCATGCCGTGCCACACCACTCCAGGAAGTGCTGCAGCCTCTGGAGGAGGGGGGCGGAGCGCTCTGCGTGCGCTGCCCTTGCCGCGCCTCCAGGTATCTCTTCCGAAGCTGTGGTTCCCTGTTCCCGGCCAATGGGAGTTGCAGGGGGCAGTGCCTGGAGGCAAGGACCCAGGGGCCAGCAGGGTTGTTGGGCCGGTCGCTGCTGAGAGTGGCGTGGGGCCCGCAGCACCATGGGGGGCAATCCCACGGGCCGGATCCAAAGCCCTGAGGGGAGACAGTCTAGTTTTATTACAGCACCTAGAGGACCATTCAGCCCCTCAGCATATTTTGTCGACCTAAACTACACTGGCTGAACATGGCCCCCAGGGATACTGGCTAGGCAGGGATTGTTAGAGTGCAGTTTGCTGCAGTCATTCTATCCCTCCCTAGAAATCACCTGGCATGCCCCTATGCTTAGGGGTAACAGGAGGTTCACTTGGGAACCACCTTTATCTTCAAAGAATCTATAGCTAAGGAATGTGGCTGTCTTCTGGCCCATTGTGAGGCAGCAGCAGCATTTAGGGACTGGAGTGGAGGGACTGAATCGTTTTTGCAAAGTATTTCTCTATCTACCTGTATGAATGAATATGGCTAAACCTCTTCCTAGTGCTATTACACTCCCTCTGCTACAACTCTTTAAAGCTGCTGTCAATGGCAAAAGAACTTGCATGAGATAACACATTTTATTACAGTGAGACATTTGAGTGAGGATCTATGATAATTTTACATTTAAAGCCTTCTCATTAAATTTAATGTGAGAATAAATGGTCAATTACAAATATAGTTGTGGTGTGAGGACTTTGTATAAATGTGTATCAGCTGGAATGTCTTTTTCTCTGCAACTTTGTCAAATACAAATACAAATAACATTGTTATATTGATTATTTTGAAGTGAGAGCTACTGTATAGACCTGTTAGACTGGTAGTCAAAATGGAGTATCATAGCAGTCCATTCTGACACCTAAATCTATGAATGATATAGACTAATTTCATTTAAAGGCAACATAACATTCTCCTGTGCACAGACCTTTTCAGGTATTGGTCTTGACAGTACATCCATCTTATGTTCATATCTTTTCTCTGGGTGTAACTGCAGATTTCAATATATTAACAAAAATGTCTTTACCAGTACAAACTATTTTAAATTCTATGGGATAGGGGAGAGGATTGGAGCTGTCTCCCTCACTATAAATAAGAAAAGTATGGGTTTTACAGCATGACAATGTGTGAAGTTGTAAAATGAACACAGTAGTCTTTCAGAATAGATTTTCCATGGGCTGAATGGACCCCGCAGAGCAGTAAACAATGTTTCATTATAATGTTTGGTAATGGGATACCTGTGGGGATTTCTCTTTTTGCCCAGCCAGAAAGTGGCTTCCTTTGGATTTGGCAAATAAATTATTGAGGAATGTTTTTGGCTCTGCACAGATCTCTCTCTCTCTCTCTCGTACTGTGTGTGTGTGTGTGTGTGTGTGTGTGTGTGTGTGTTTTAAAGGATACATTGTATCTGTGGCTATGTTCTGTAAGTTTTTAATGTAGTAATAATATGCCATTAGTTAGCAGACATGTGAATCATTATGCTAAGTTTTGGGGACTATATTTTAATAAGGGGTGTGGTGTCCCTGCAAATATGAACCATGTGTATTAGTACTGTGGTGAAAGGCTTGGTGCACATATTTTGTTTTCAGTTTAATCAAAGTAAAAGAATTCTAAGGGAAAATATACAGTTATCAGTCATTCTTTACTGGCATCCAACCTATTGCTGGAAAATGTCTAACTTGTTCTTAAAAGTCTAGTTTTGGTCATAGAGCATGAATAAATACATTAACACAAACTGTATGTCTGCAATGCTATCCCTTTCAAGCCAGAAACAGACTCATGTTCTGGTCTTCGAAAACACTCCATTTTGTCAGACTGCATGTCCTAGATGTAGCTAAATTGTGATTAAAGTACCTCTGCCAGACAAGGGCATTTTTAGGAACTGTAGCATAAACAATCATCAAGAAACTTAAGATATAATAATCATCCTTTCTAACTATAACACTTCTATCAAAATATTTTCTTCCCACAATAAGTTGCTATCAGTAAAATTACTGAAAATGCTAAATAAATCCAGTACTATTATATATGAAACTTGCTGTTTTAAGAGCTATTATTTACTGATATATTGCTCTCGATAGACGAACTCCTAGCATCCCATTGGAGATTTGCAGTGTTACACACAATATTATTTGGACATAGCCGTCTCCTCCCCTAGGACTCCTCCCCTAAGGAGCAAATCCTTTGTAGCCATATTTTGAGTATTCACTTTAGTGGTAATGTGCCAATTGTACATGAATAAGCATTTACTATCTAAACTAGCATAAGAGTCTCCACCAATGCTTCCAAAACTTGAGTGCTATTTTTTTCTTCAAAGGATTGAATTCTCATTGTCAGATGTGAAGCTCTCAGGAGATTTTCCAAGTCAGAAAAGGCAGCTCCCCTTTGTGCCTTTTCCAACAATCTCTCCCTTAACATTAATTTTCATCTTAAAGCCTATTTGTGAATCCAAATAGCCTCTTAAAACTAATGCAGTATTTGTAAAGGTAAAATGCTACCTGACTGCATTGTGGTGGATTGCACAAGGCATAATACGCTTACACTGAAGGGTTATCAGACCTTCAAAGTGGCTGCACCTAAAGAAAAATTATACCAATAAATACCAGTTTATACTCTTAAAAAGCCAGAAATATTTTCATACTACTCTCTCAGTTTCATACCACTTTGATTCCATTTAGAACTAACCACTCTCTGGGTTGGCTTGAAAAAAAGTCCCCAAAATGTGCCATTTTTAAAGCTTTACATTTTAATGGACAAAATGTTCTTTTCTCAGAAAATGATACCCAAAAGAGGAAGCTTTAAAGCATTACAGTTTATGTTCTGGAGCTGTTCAGACTGTTCTGGATTTCCATGTTTGTATATTTAGTATACAATTGTATTGAAGTTTTATGCAATACATGCTGTAGCTGCTTCAAAATGCTGAAGGTTACATTGTTTCATGGAATTGCATAGAGAAAAAAAACAAAATCCAAGACAGAACAATTCCAGTTTTCTAAAATATGATTCCTAAAAACAATCTTCTCCTGTTCTTATCCAGTTAACAGGAGGGTGGAGAAGGAAATACTGTATATGTCTGGGAACTAGTCTCTGTAGTTAAATGTTTATATGATGTGCAATCTAAACAGTTTTGTGAATATAAAACTGTATTCTTTTGAAGGAGGCAACAAAATGTGTAATCTTCTATTAGAATCATCCTTCTTTATAGAACATGGTGGTTTCTAAACATGACCTTCAGTAAAATAATTTCAGAATTCCATATGCACAAAGGTGTATCAAATAGAGCATTTTGATATGCTGCTTTCCTGAAGGATGATCAAAGCTGTCTTAAACAATGCATTTTTGCTGTGCAATGCAATTCTATGCTATCAGATTCCTTTGCTTTTATTCTTGTCCCACTTGAATAGTTGTTTGCCAAACCTTATGCTTCTCCAGAACCTTGATAACTATCCCACAGAGAGATGTATGATGCAAACCCTTTAAGAATTCCTGTGCATCAGATGTCTGCATTGCTGTTAAAGACAACAGCTGGTCAAAGAGCAAAAGTATTGGGAAGAGATACAGTAAGCATTGTGATTGAGAGGAGGGTGTTTGCCACTCTCTGTATTACATTATACATATTAAGGTTGCAAAAACAAGCACTCAGTGGTTAAGAAATGACAAAATTAAGGTCTCTCTCTCTCTCTTACACACACTCACACTCACACGCACACATACACACACCATTCTTGTTCCCCCTGCATTTCAGTCAAGCTGCTCCTCTTCCATCACCTTGCTGCCTGGGTAAAAGCAGAGGGAGCATGACAGCATAGGAAAGACAGCCTCTCAGTTCAAGTGCCTATCACCTCAACAGCCTGGAGCAACAACTGCAGGGAAATCCTGCTCAGTTCTTGCAGCCTTGGGCAGTACTATACCTGCTACAGATGAAATCTTCAGAAAATTTAGCTGCCAAACTCTAGTCTCTGCTGTGCATGTGACATTTTATGACTTGGCCAAATTTGGGCAAATGTTCATGGAGAGATCAAAAGGCACTTCCCTAATACCAGGGTGAACACCCTGCCAAATTTCAAGTAGGCAGGACAGCACTAGAATTTCTCAACAGAACAGTTGTTTAAAAGAACAATTAACATGGGCAAAACAACACATTTTCCCTAATCTTGTTCTCAGAATCAGCTAAACTATTTTGCTGAACCTTTCAAAACAAAATAAATAAATAAATAAATCCAGCCTGAGGCAGATACCTGGGATGCAGAATTACAGTACAAGCAGTTTAAGTTTGGCAAGGTGATAAGCAACTGAAAATAGCGTCTTTATAATGGCAGCTGTTAGGTAACTGTAGCTATAGGTGATGCAATATCTTAGGGTTTTATATCACCACTCATCAGCATGCTATCTGAGCATCTTCCACATAATTAAATTGTGATAATGAAGTCTGTAGTTGATTTTGTGGAATGTCTGGCACTTCTAGCAGTTAGGCTGGTTTTGAACTTCTCTAGAGTTAACCACAGACAGAGGAATTGCTGCCTAAAGAGGTTCTGGCCCATAGACAAGGTACCATGGCATGGTGGAGGCATCCAACATGCATATGTTAAGCAACTCACAGCAATGTCTTTCAGTAATTAATGCAGCTGTGGAGTAGGTTCCAATTTTAAATGAAATTTCAAACTGAATTAAAAGGCAGGGATGTAAGTACCAAAGTAATTGAAACCTTCTCTGGGTATCCTAAATGGTGGGACCTGAGAAGCAACTTGTGTAGCTTATGTAGTTTAGGGAGGCATTTTAATTTTTCCACAGTAGTTGGAGCTCATTAAATAGGTTTGATAAGTTTGAGTTTTAATAAAGCAGCAATGGTTCTTGTAATTTGGAAAGGGGCATGTCTGCTGAACAGTACAATATCTCACACACACAAAGGGCCAGATTGCAGCACTTAGCCACTGGCCTCTATTGGAGGTGGTGTGGAGTCAGGATAGCTCTGCAAGGCACTGTGCCTCCAATACAGTTCCTCTCCAGAGCACAGCATGAGCTGTTCCTCCCCTTTGGCTAGTAGTGCTCTTGTTTGATTGATGTAGAATTTGAACATTAGGTTCTTTAATGTGTGCATTACTAAAATAACTCAAGGAATAAATGGTCAGCACAATGAATTTTTGACCTTTCAATAAGGTCTGATTGGCATGATTATTTTCACAACAGCCTATGCCAATTCATCAATAAAGAAGAAAATCATAATTGAAAATGCCCCTAGCCAGTTTGCAGCAACACAGAATGTGAATGTACTTTAACATTTCCCAGTTTTAAATGTAACAAAGTTTGTTACAAGAATGAATTAACATTGGGACCCTAGGATCAGTGTTTCTGGTTGCTCCTTGGACCATGTATCAGAAGGCTTAGGGACAGATTTGGTGCTGGAGTCATTGTTGCAAATGGCATTGTATCTAAATGCCCTCCCCCCTTCTTGAGCAGGGAGAGACCGATGGGCTTGCCAGAAAATAATCAACCTCACAGGAGTTATGCGACCATGTCACAATGTTTATTCCCTATATGTAGCATCAGAAAACAGTGGCATTCTATACAACCCCAGTAGAAGGTCTGAAGCAGCTCTGAAAGAGCACTTTAGTGCTCATGTATCTTGTGCATTATGAAACATGAAGAGGCTGACGAGACAGTCACTCAAAGCACCAGTACTCCTACATGTTTTAGGATACAATGTGGACCAGAACAATTAAATTCTTTTTTTCAAGCCAAAACCTTGACACTGGTGTTGATATTGGGTCTTTCCCAAGAAGTCTGGCACTCTCCCTCACTTCTGTTTAGCATATTAGTTACAGCTTGTTTCAAGCTGTTTCTCGTGAGCGCTCCTGAAAATGTAAATAGAACATAGAATCACTGCCCTCCAGTTCCAACTGTCTAGGACAGTTCTAAAATCCCACTATGGTAACCTAGCTGTTGGACTAGCTGCAGCAAATTACTGTTTGAAGCTGCTGCCAACCGCGGAAGGTAACATATTACTATGTCTTAGGAAGGAAACTGGGCCTGGATCCATTGATTTCAATGGAGGTTAGGAGCCTAAATACCTTTGAGGATATACAAAAAGAACAGGAGTATTTGTGGCACCTTAGAGACTAACAAATTTATTAGAGCATAAGCTTTCGTGGACTACAGCCCACTTCTTCGGATGCATATAGAGATTGAGGAAATGGGCACTAGTTCCTAGAGGGCATTACACATTGTTGTAACTTGCTGACTTCTGAAAGCCTAGAAGGAGATGGAATTTAGCTTTCTGGCATCCATCATATCAGTTTTTGATCTGTCAAGAGCAAAGTGGCAACCAAATGCTGTACTCTGACCCTCAGCAGCCAAGGTATAAATCCTAACCGTAGAAGAAAGTCACATTAGCATAGCTGAAACTAGAAGACAGCTTAGGAAAAAGTACATTAGATTATTCAGTCAGTCTCCTTACAAATGCCGGATTATTCTGTATGCTATTTTTTCTAATGTTATTTCCATTCTAACTTTAAATGTCCCAATCTATGCAGCTCATGCTACACCTCTACCCTGATATAATGCTGTCCTCGGGAGCCAAAAAATCTTACCGCGTTCTATGTGAAACCGCGTTATATCGAACTTGCTTTGGCCTTCGATTGGCAGACACTGATCCCCAGCTCTCTGGTCCCCAGCTAGTTTTCAGAGTTCTTACAACCCCTACTCTAGGCTGAGGAGCTAGCATGGTGGCAGCTGTGACCACAGCGGGTCTGAGTTACTCAGCGGCTACCCCTGGGCTGTTTGCTGCAATTTCGCTCTAGGCAGGGAACAGGGAAGTCCTGTTTTCTCACCCCTGGCGATCCCCCCCCATGCAAGGGCTCGGTCTCTGTCCTTTCTCCCCTCCCTGCTGGGTGAGGTGGCTCCTCGGTCCTGCCTCCCTGCTGAGGGCCACGGCCTTTGCAATGTAGGCAGAAGGGACGGTGTGGCCTGACTCCTCAATGGGGAGCTGGCCCTGTGGGGTGGGGCGAGGCTCAGGCGGGGCGCTACACCGGCGGCTCACACGTCTCTCCCACTGTGCCTTTCTGCTATGCCCTGCCGCCACCACCCAGGATCGCCAGTAGATGCGGGAGCCGGGAGAGGCTGACCCTGCGGGTGGCCGCTCCAAAAGCGTGTCCGACATGGTGGCAAAATAACGAGCTCTGTGCAGGTAGAGATGGGTCTGCTCACATGTGCCAGGGCCTTGCCTCAGGGGGCTGATGGGCTGTTACCTAGAGGACTCCACTCCCGGCCGTCTCGGGCTGGCCGGTGCGTCCTGTATCTGCCCACTCTCTGATCCTCACGGGGGGGATGGGGGGGAAAGGTTATTGGCTTGCGCACTGGGAGTTGTTAGCTGAACTGTGCTGCCAAGCAGCGCCATTGTCTCTTAGCCAGCAGTGGTGCAGCTCCACCTCCCAGAGCACTGCTTTCCCGCGTTATATCCGAATTCGTGTTATATCGGGTCACGTTATATCAGGGTAGACGTGTACTTCCTTTGGAAAATTATTCCACAAAAGCATATTGTTTTCATTCAAGCATATAAGAATAGTGTTGCTCATGCAGTTTTGTACTCAGAAAGCCATAGTTTAAGATTAAATAAGAATTCTTTTGAAACAACAAATTGATCCATAGCACTGCAATGTTGTTGACCAAATTGAGCATTTATTAATTCAAAAGTATCAGCATGTAAATATAGATATTTCCTGGTAGCCTGAGGATACTAAGTATCTTTTTGTTTAAACAGCATGTGATGTTTCATTTATACGCCAGTTATGTGTCACAAGTGGCTTCAAATGAATTTGGGGGTGGAGTGCGGGAGGAATCTTCTTTTGCAAAATGGTATGACAATTATTTGGTACTAAAATTCTTTTCCCCGCTATCATACCTAATTGTTCAATACTTGACTATAAGATGCAGACATATGAATGTAACAATGTAAAGTCAATAGTATCCTTTTCCCATCCACAGCCAACTCTGTTTTGCCTCTTTTTCCTTTTCCTATGTCAAAGAATCTATGCTTTGTGCCAACCTGTGGGCCCAGGCAAATATGCTTTACCTTATAAAGTTACATGTGGAGCTATTAAACTGATATCATTTAACCTTCACAAATAAAATATCAAGGAGCCACCCAGATAGTGCAGTTAAGCCAAGCGTTTAAACTTTAACTATGAATATAGCATTCTCAAGCTGTCACCTCCCACTTGATTGCTCACCTGGCATATCCACTCCATGGATAGCAACGTATTTTGATGTCTGTGGCTCATAACCTCCCATGAAACTCCTGGGACAGATCCGAGGTTGGCATCAACTAATTTGTCTTGGTTGCAATGTGGATATGTCCACATGCATTCTTACTCCAAATAGAGATTTTCACTTCCTGATGAGCACATCAGGGCTAATACAACGTGCGGAGTGCATCTGAGTAGACAAAGTATTTTTGGCTAATATAGATTCTGCTACTGTATGGAAATGGGTGTAAAATGAAGGTGTCATGGTTGATATATTGCTGTTCTATATATAATGAAGTTAAAACATTTTTAGTGCTCAGTGATGTTGTAAGGGATGTTTTATAACAATTCACATGGATCATGGACTATCACGATTTTCCTCAGAATGAATCATTTTTGACCAGTAGGTTCCAAAAGCAATCAGAAGTTAATCAGATTTTGTAACCCACATATTGGTCATATATTGCCACAGTTAGGATATGGTGTGTGTATTTGTACAAACACAATATGTATATATGTGTACAACCTATATATATACACATTCCTCTATAATAAATGCATGGCTGTTAAACTCTGGCAATTCACCATTTTTTTTAACTTGGTCTGGGCATTATATTTGTCAGTTAAGTTTTTTTTTTTAAATTGGTTTAGAAAGGGAAAACTTAAATGAGCAGATTTGTTTTTGTAAACATAACACAAATGTTACTAGTTAAATGTTGATATGTTGGCAGTCATAACCTTATTTTATTTTATTTTTTGACACAAGACTTCAAATGTTTTTTTTTTCCTGGGGAGGCAAAACATTAACAGCACATATGTAGGCTGTGTAAAGTATGATGCAATTAATGTATTTCTTACTCAGCTAATCCAGTAGCTTCCTCTTATTGAGGATTGAGGGCTCTATACGAGCAAGTAAAAATGTTCATGCCACTGACAAACATACAAGTGATGTAAAATCATAAGAACAGATCCTCAGTTGCACAGAACTCATGGTCAGTACAATGTGTACTGGGAACAGTTGAGGAGTGGTGGGGGAAACTGGCTTTAAGTCATCTTTCCACCTACCCAAACTGATTTTTTGGGTTACGAGGGGCTGCTCAACTTGCACTCGCAGGAGCAGTTCCATAGGGACTGCTCCACAGGCCAAAACTGGGTGCAATGCCACATGATCCAATTCTGTCTCCTTTGCCCCAGTATGTTTCTCTGCCTCCCTCCTGCTCCAGATATTCCCCTTCTCCAGGAAACTCTCATGGTGGAATAATTCTCACAATCATAGAATCATAGAAGATTAGAGTTAGAAGAGACCTCAGGAATCATCTAGTCCAACCCCCTGCTCAAAGCAGGACCAATTCCCAACTAAATCATCCCAGCCAGGGCTTTGTCAAGCCGGGCCTTAAAAACCTCTAAGGATGGAGATTCCACCACCTCCCTAGGTAACCCATTGCAGTGCTTCACCACCCTCCATGTGAAATAGTGTTTCCTAATATCCAACCTTCACTGCAACTTGAGACCATTGCTCCTTGTTCTATCATCTGCCACCACTGAGAATAGCCTAGCTCCACCCTCTTTGGAACTCCCCTTAAGGTAGTTGAAGGCTGCTATCAAATCTCCCCTGACTCTTTTCTTCTGCAGACTAAACAAGCCCAATTCCCTCAGCCTCTCCTCGTAAGTCATGTGCCCCAGCCCCCTGATCATTTTTGTTGCTCTCCACTGGACTCTCTCCAATTTGTCCAGATCCTTCGTGTAGTGGGGGGCCCAAAAGTGGATGCAATATTCCAGATGTGGCCTCACAGGGCCGGCTCCAGGGTTTTGGCCACTCCAAGCAGCCAAAACCAAAAAAAAAAAAGCCGTGATCGCGATCTGCGGCGGCAATTCAACGGGAGGTCCTTCACTCCGAGCCGGAGTGAGGGACTGTCCGACGAATTGCCGCCGAATACCTGGACCTGCCGCCCCTCTCCCGAGCGGCCGCCCCAAGCACCTGCTTGAGAAGCTGGTGCCTGGAGCCGGCCCTGAATGCAGCCCACTATGCCATTAGCCTTCTTGGCAACAAGGGCACACTGCTGATTCATATCCAGCTTCTCATCCACAAGTAATCCCCAGGTCACAAGCCCCCCTTTAAGGCTGAGCTAAGACCCTTTGTACAACATTTTGCAAAGGAACTTTAATGAGAACTAAGGATGTGCCCACACAGACTTCTTAATATTGTTTTGCCCCTTTATTCTTTATTATGTCCCTGAAAATATGGCCTTTAGTCAAAACCGTTTCTTCACTTTGTTGCAAAGCATTATCATCTACCAAATAGTATCTACAAAGTATTATCATTCAGAGCCCTGTTTAGTAATAAACATTACATAATAGAAGATATTTCCTTGTGAGGAGTCACAGCTCTTCAAGAATTTCCCCAGCCAATTAGAGATAAATTCCAAGATCACGTGAATTTGGTTGGTTTGTTTCAACTTTCATTGCAGAATCACATACATTCAGTATATATCTTCTTAAAATACGATTGTCATACTCTCACATTTCATTTTGAAAGATTCCCTCTGCCTGGGTTTGAAGAATGATTGTTCAAAAAGGCCCATAATTCTACACTCAGAGAAAATTAAACATAAAAGATCAGAATGAAAATTATGGAACCAGCAAGAATCATACGTCTACACTCTCTATCTTGCTGTTTCCCTGTCTTATATTTTCATGTTATGTTAGCATGTCAATTCTTACAATGTCTTCTTAATGCATGGCATGCTGGTAGAAGTATGTAAATAATAAGCAACAATAATACTCGGGAAATGCTCTGATAGATCATCTGCTCCAGCACCTGACAGTGAAGGACTGTTCCTTACAGTATACTTTCTAGGGCTTTGTCTAGTCTTATATGTGTCTCTGGTCTAATAGAACAACTTGGCCACTGCGTTTTCTTTCTGAGATAGCTAACATTATTAGGAGATGGGTTTTTTGCTTAGACAAGAAGTGAAATCCTAAAATGATTCACTGTCACTTTAAATGCCTGATTCATTTCAGTTCCAGAGTATAGTGAAAAAGTTCAGAAAAATGTTTAATTGAAGAGTTATTTTAAACATACAGCGCATAATTTCTCTTTGTCACCTTGTCTGTAATTCTCACCCAGTGCTATAGAATATTAAACATTCTTACTGTTTAGACTAACCTCTAAGTACTATGTGTTTGCACATTTAAAAAGTACAAGGCTAAGCAGCAAACAACTGAAGAATAAAAAGTGATCTCAAATTGAGTTGCAATGCAATGAGATTTTTTAAAAAGATTAACATGCTCTGGAGCAATCTCTAGTTTCTGAGCAAATACAATAATTCTGCGAAATCCCTGTTTTATGCTGACTTCAGTGTCTGTAACAAAGCAAAGTTTCCAAACAGCTGAAAACTCCCTCTTGCCTTGATGATTTCCAAAAGGAAAGGTACTCCTTAAATGGGCATAACTGATGTGTGATTGGTTAGCGAACTACAAAGGAGGCTGAGTCAGGGTGACCTGCTGAAGTCAGACTATATCTATAGAACTGGGGGAGGACATGGGGATAGAGGGAGGCGTGCAGTTTTACCAGAATGTTTGAACAAGACAAAGAACAGCTCCAGCAACCAAATAAGGAAGTCCGAGTTGGAGTATTTCAGAATACAAGCGTTTCAGGGATTTTAGGAAAGCTGGAGGAAGGAATGAGTACTTGTGCAGCAATCCACTTTCTTTTTTTAATGGCAGGCATGGTAAATATGGAGAATCATGCACTCAAGAATGTTTTTATCCTTCTTTAATCCTCTGTCAGCAAAGCTCAAGATGGATTTGTCCCTTTTTCTCATTTTTCTGAAAACCTTTTTGTGGATTTGAGTTTTAAAAAGAGTGATCATAGACACCATTGTCTAACAGCCTGAAGACAAATTATTTCTTCCTTTGCTGACAGAAAAGCCAAAATTAAATTGCAGGCATTATGCACATTTTGTGGCACACCCTACTAGAGAGTCCATATGAAAAAAAAGTCAAACTGAATTAATGTAGAAAGGAAAGAGATACTATTTAGAAACTGAATTTGCTTTTGGGAGGAGAGGGGAAGTATTGGAGGGGGGAAGGGGAGAGTAGGACTCTAAGCCTCAATACCTTCAAATAATCATATCCAAGCCCCCAAAAAATCCTGGTAGAAAACTTTTTTTTTATTATAATCAAATTGATGGGAGAATATTCCTTGATATCAGAAACTGGCTTCAGCTACAGAATTTGGACTCAGATCTACATTTCACACGCATCCCAGCCCAATTCCAAAGAGCATTTGGATCCAAAGTTTTGATTTGGGCTTACTCTGATATCTGTGAGAAAACTAAAAAAAGTAACCTGATTTGATAAATAGGCACTACCAATGACAGAGATACAGAACACCCTCCCCCAGTTCTCCAGGCCTGCTAAGGCAACATAAAGCTTTGTTCGGATGGAGGAGGAGCTGCAATACAGAGTGAGCCTTGGAGGAAGCTGAAACACAGAAAACTAAATGGTTGTGGACACAAAAGTCAGCAATAACATTTAAATTAACCGATCACCTTGCAGTTTTGTTCTGGTTCCAAAATGTGTGCAAGAGGATGTTTGTTAAAATCTCGTCCTCCTTTATGATAAACAGTTAAAGGCACTCTGGGCTTGTCATCCTGAGGAAAGGTAAGAACTTATTCCTTTATCTTTTAAATATTGAGAATAGATCTGCTCATGGACTGTTACTGGGAAGCCTTTTCAAATCTGCGGGAGCAAAGGGGGGGTGAAGCCTGACTCAGAAGACAAGTTTCTGTGTAGTTCCTGACAGGCCTCACTATTCCAGCTGCTGTAATTTACCAAAATGTGACTAATATGCACAGCATTATAATACTAATGGAGTTAAGGGGTAAGGAGAATATGGGCAGGGACTAGAGCCAGGAACTGGGAATCAGGATTTAGGGGCTACACTTAGGCTGTTACCATCTTAGGCAAGTCACCAAACAGTTTACCCATATAAAACGTAGGTATATTTGTCTGGCTTAGAGCAGTGTTGGAAAGCTGCATCAGTGTTTGTCAATAGGCTTAGAGTTCCACTGCTGAAGATCACTACTCAAAATTTATTATTACGAATCAACATGAAAGAAGCGACAGTATAAAGCAGTGGCTCTCAATCTTTCCAGACTATTGTACCCCTGTCAGGAGTGTAATTTGTCTTGTGTACCCCAAGTTTCACTTCACTTAAAACTGCTTACTTATAAAATCAGACATAAAAATACAAAAGTGTCACAGCCACACTGTTACTGAAAAATTGCTCACTTTCTCATTTTTACCATATAATAATAAAATTAATCAATTGGAATATAAATATTGTACTTACATTTCAGTCTACAGTATAAAGAGCAGTATAAACAAGTCGTCTGTATGAAATTCTAGTTTTTTACTGACTTTGCTAGTGCTTTTTATGTAGCCTGTTGTAAAACTATGCAGATATCTTAATGAGTTGATGTACCCCCGGAAGACCTCTGCGTATCCCTGGTTGAGAACCACTGGTATAAAGGACACTTTTGAAACCAATCAGAGTAAGCCATAACAAGACATCTGCAATTCCATGTTACTCTTTTCTCAAGTTCCCTTCTCTTGACCCTTAAAGCCCTATGGCACCCTCCACACTCTACATCAGGTGACCTTAAATTCTATTAAGAATAAACTTGAATTAAAATATATCCTCTAGATAGGTGAATTAAAACAAAAGACAAAGACAATTGTGGCAAGATGCTACTTATAAAGAAGTAGGATAGCAGATAAGTGCAAGGAGACTTTTTTCTTTGACTAATAAGGGAATGCAGAGTGCTAAACAAATTAAGGGCAAGCACCAATGTCCTGGCATGCTGATTGGAGCAGAAGAATATAATACAATTGCTTTTATAACTATAATCTCACACAATCATAAAAAATAAATATAGATGGATTGGTAACTGCAATGGAATGAGGGGGAATGGCAGGAAAGATTAAATAAATGCAAAGCAACAGGAAATGGAATAAAAAGACAAAAGGAAGAAGGACACTGAGACGGGATAGAAGCAGAGTTGGAGAGAGAAAAGAACAATGTAAAGGAACACATATATAATAACCTGCTGTGGGTTATTAGTGAGGTTTGAAATTCAGATCTTTAGCACCAAAGCATAGGCTTGTACCCCCCGAGCTAATGGAGAAATTTCTTTTCCTGGTAACTGTAGCCACTGGTGGAGGACATGCTATTCTTAACCCTCATTTTACTCAGGGAGTACAGGCAGACTGAGACTAGCAGCTGAGGAGAAGGAAGTGATTGGGGGAAGCCAGAAGCCAGCAGACTGAGGAATATCCAGCATTCAAACTGTTCAGTGCAGTTTGTCTACTGACAATGCTGGCATCCATGGGCTCTAACGGGGTGGGTGGGGAAAGAGGGAGAGTAGCTGTTAGTGGGGAAGCCTGGCTGGGCCTCACCCCTGTTGCTCCACCATTGCTGTTTCCAGTTCTTGCCAGGAGTCATCTCTTCCCCTGGCCCTTGTGTCATTCTGAGAGATCCACTGGTTAGGTGAGCAGGCTTGGTGGGAAGGTGCTAACATCTTCCATTCTCCTCCCACTTGGAACAATTTGCAAGAAATCTTCGTGAGGAAAAAAGTCAGATATTTTCTTCCTTTTAGTTCCCCTCCTGTTAGCCGCTCCCTCCACTCTCTTCCCACACAAATAGAGGTGTGGTTGAATCCAAGGGTTCTACAAACCTGTAAGTATGCCTCAGGCACCAGTGTTTTAGCTGCCTTCTCTTCCATAGTCTCTTTATAATCAAAATGGCAATGTAATAGCAAGTCTAATATCATTTAATAGCTCGATGACCAAAAGGCTTTCCTGTAGTGTAGAACGCTTAAATGTCCAGTCATTTGACCATGCTTCACATGCTGTAAATACTTCCTTTAGTATGGTAGTTTAATCTGAGAGAGTTTACTTTGAGGGTGGCTACCTGTCTATTTTTCTAAAGCTCTGCCTGTTACCTAAGCAAAAGCAGTGTGTGTGTGTGTGTGTGTGTGTGTGTGTGTGTGTGTGTGTGTGTGTGTGTGTGTGTGACACAATTTAAACTAGTTTAAGTAGCCTGGGAAAAAAATCTCTTGCTGTTATCGCTCTGTTTTGATTACTTTTTATTTTATCACATTAGTAGAGCAAGGACTGGAAATCATATTTGGCTTTCAAATGCTGGAGATAGTTGGCTTTCTCTCATTGTAAAGTGCATAACCTTAATATGCTATCTTGGGATCTTTGGTGATAGTAAGGTGTGATATAAATAAGAGATCTTGTGTGCTTAAATTATTTGTCTTTAAGAGTACTGATGATTTATTCTCTAGATTTCTTTCTTTTTTTTTTTTTTTTTTTTTTTAAGAACTGGTTAATTCTGTTATTGTGGACTTCTCCAATATGAAATAATTTAGAATAAAATATATTCTATAGTCCACTGTCGTCATCTCTCAAAAGCAGAGAAGCTGAGTAGAGCAGGATGCCTGTACTGTAAAATCCAATTGGCTCTCCCAAAATCATGCTATGAATTCCAGGAGGAGGATGTACGTGCCAGCTGCCCCTATTTGAGAGGCATAAAACGTTACTTTTCCACTCTAGCCTTCCAAAAAGAGCTCTAATTCCAATGCATTTCAATATTAAATGTGTTGTGTTCCACTCCTGAGGTGTCGCTATTCAGAGCGATCAAACGTTGGGAGATGCAGTATGGGAGAGGAATCAGTTTTATTGATTGTAATTAGTTGGGAAAAGGTTAAAGTTTTGCAATTGTAGGCATTGCAGGCCTCATTCTGAGCATCTTACAGTAATGGTGTAAATAAGGTTTATTTCCTTTGGGAGATAACTGAATTGAGCACATTATGACTCTAGCCAATTGTGTGAATCAGCTTGAACACTAGCAAATTGTTCAATGGTGGTTTCATTACTGGCAACTCCAACTGAGCTTACTCCTGTTGGAACTATGGCATGATGCACAGTTTCCATTGGGCTGGACCAATTTAAAACAGATTTTATAATCCCGAACTGACGTTCAGTTTTGAATTGAAGGTTCTTAAATTTTTAAGGCCAGAAGGTACCATTATGACATCCGTATGTACCTCTCTAGTGTGGCAACCCCCTTCACCAATATAAGACAAATCATGGAATCTCACCAAGTAATTTTTGCATCAAGTTATAGCATTTTATTTGAGCTATAGCGTATGTTTAGATGGACATCTAGCGTTGATGAAAAGACTTCAAGAAAAAAATCCAGTCTTAATCAGCTTAATCAGAAACTGCACATTGTAATAAAGCATGTAATAATGCCTTCCATTTAGTATAGCAACTGTCATTGCCCAGGATCTCAAAATGTTGTATTTCGCAATGCAGGAAAGCCAGCTATCTCCAGTATTTGAAGGAATTTCAAGTTCCTGCTGGAATAATACTTAAATACACATTTATTTGGAGCTTCTAGTGCTACTGTAATACAATCAGGATCAAAACCCCATTGTGCAGGGCATTGTACAGACACATTAAAATACAGTCTCTGCTCTAAAGATGAAATATACATTTAAAGAACTATATTTAGACCCCGAAATCGATTCTATAGTAGTTTCAGTGCTTTAAGAGCATTTTCTAATTTTTCAGACTCAATAATTCAGTTGTACTGTTTTCCAGTCATTTGTTTTCAGTCAGATTGCTATAGATCTTACTGTTCTATATCAGATCTTTCCTCCAGCATTTACAAGTTCATGATCTCTTCTTACATGCTGCAGACCTGTGGTGGTTATACTCCAATTTACACAGTATTAATTTAATTTTGACTAGTTGCTAGTTTTCATAATTTTTTCTCCAAAAAATACAAAGTGTGTGCCTTTTAACTTCCTTTCCCAGCCCTTACAAAAAATGTAAAAATCAACAAGATGAATAAATGGCTTCATAACTAATGGATATTTAATTTCATATGACTTTTCTGGAGCTAGTAGTAGATACTACAAGTGGAATCCGAATCTCCCTTCTACCATACACTTTGATGAACTGTTCCTAATCTCTTTGGAATATCCACCCTAAAACTGGCTTTTTAAAATAATTATTTTTCAAAGGAGATTATATTTTAAAGTACCATTTAAAATTGATCGATACTGTAAATTACATAATTATTGTAAGTACACCTCTACCCCGATATAACAATGTCCTCGGGAGCCAAAAAATCTTACTGCGTTATAGGTGAAATCGCGTTATATCGAACTTGCTTTGATCCACTGGAGTGCACAGCCCTGCCCTTCCCCCCTTATATAATGTAATGGGGGGTATAAGAGGAGTTATTTACACTAAGGGAAGGAATGCAACAGCATTTCAAGTTTCCTACATAAATAATTCTGTATCCTCCTTTTTGGGGTCTTTGACACGTAGTGTGTCTCACATAGGGAGGCAGAAATAGAGCAGTGGAGTGGGACTCAGGAGACCTGGGTTCTATTCCTAGCTCTGTCATTGGCGAATTTTAAGCAAGCCTCTTCACCTTCCTGTAACTCAATTTTCCCATGTGTAAAATGGAGATAATGATACTGACCTTATTTATATAGCATTTTGAGATCTAATGATGAAGAGCTAAGTATTATTATTATTTGGGCCTTGCCATGGTGAACTTCATGTGCACCTCCTAGTCACAGTTATGTTTGTTGAATCACAGTTGGGAGAGTATCTCGTGATAACTTGATGTGTGAAAGTGTCCTTTGTTTTGCATTTGCCTTCCAAACTCATTAAATGGCATTCCTCCTTTTTTCCCCAAAGCTCTCTTCCAAAATTTTTAGTGCAACTCAGTTGGTCTCACTGAGCTCACTGGCATGGTTTCTACCAATTTCTTCTCCTCTGCTGTTAATTTGTTTAATTATTATTAGTAAATAATAATCTGAAGGAATAATTAAGGGCAAAGCAGTTTAGTGGTACTATCCAGAAGTAGGGATTTAGTGTCATACAGATTGCCTATCTACAGCCATTACTGGCTGACAGTTTACACTACTTATTTTAATGTGAGTGGGCAAAATGCTATGTTCAGTAAGTATAACCAACCTAAAGCCAAACATAGTTCTGTTCCAGATGTGGGTATTGATGAGAACAGGAGTTCCTAGGTGAAAATGTCTGAGGGCATGCCTATCTTACAATCAGAGGTGTGACTGTAACACCTGTAGATATACCTGAGCTAGCTCTGATCCAGCTAGCTTAAATGACAATAGTAGTGAAGCTGCTGAAGCACAGGCTGTAGAAACCTGCCCAGGACACTGGGGGTGTGTCTACATTGCAATGTGAGCCTAGGATTAGTAGAACTTGAGTTAAATAAGGTCTTGAGCATCTACAGTCACTTGTAACCCAAGATTAGGAATTGTTGAACCCAGGTCTCAATCTGGGGCTCTAGCAGCTACAGTACAGGTATATCTACACAAGGATAAAAAACCCTTGGCTGGCCTAGGTCAGCTGACATGGGATTGGGCACCGGGGCGAAAATCGCTGTGTAAACATTTGGGCTCAGACTGAGCCTGAGCTCTGGAACCTTGCAAGGGTGGAGGGTCCCAGAGCTCAGACTCCAGTCCAAGCCTGAACGTCTATGCAGCGAATTTTAGCCCCACATCCCAAGCCCCACAAACCCGAGTGAGCTGACCCAGGCTAGCCTTAGCCATGCCTCAGTTCTTTTATTTCTGTATAGATGTAAGGGGGTTATTGTACCCCTACAAAAACTCAGCCTGCGACTTGTGAGGAACAAACTGTAAACTTCCCTTACATTTCAGAGATGCTAGTTGTGATGTCCCCGTTCCACAGAGCAGGGTTATGTGCTTTCCTTTCTCATTTTTTCCTTATTCTTTAAAATTGATTGCTGTTGAAAAAATTTTATTTGCTTTGAACTGTATGTAAGGATCAGTGGGTCAGGGAAGCATCCAGTGCAGAGAGAGCACCCTGGAGGGGGATCACCCTAGCCCAGGGGTGGGCAAACTTTTTGGCCCGAGGGCCACATCTGGGTGTGGAAATTGTATGCAGGGCCATGAATGTAGGGCTGGGGCACGGGGTTGGAGTTTGGGAGGGAGTGGGTGGTATGGGAGGGGTGCGGTGTGCAGGAGGGGGCTCAGGGCAAGGGTGTGGGGTGCAGCAGGGGCTCAGGGCAGGGGGTTGGGGTGTAGGGTGCAGGAGGGGTTTGCAGTGCCACTTACCTCTAGCGGCTCCAGGGTGGCAGCAGCTCACAGTGGTGTTAAGGTAGGCTCCCTGCCTGTCGTGGCCCTGTGCTGCTCCCAGAAGTGGCCAGCATGTCTGGCAGTGGCTCCTGGGGGTGCGGTGGGGCAGGCGGCTCCACCAAGCACTGCCCTTGCCTGTGGGTACCACCCATGAAGCTCCCATTGGCCGTGGTTCCCCATTCCCGGTCAGTGGGAGCAGCGGAGGTCGGTGCCTACATGCAAGGGCAGCGCACGGAGCCCTCTGCCCCCCACTCAAGGGGTTGCAGGGATGTGGTGCTGGCCGCTTCCAGAAGTGGCGTGGGGCCAGGGCAGGCAGAGGGATCCTGCCTTAACCCCGCTGTGCCACAGGGCTGGCAGTCCCACAGTCCGGACTGAAAGCCCTGATGGGCCAGATCCAGCCCATGGGCCATAGTTTGCCCTGCTCTCTGCTAGCCCCTGCCTTAAGTGACCACAACAAGATTGGGGGTCGAACCCCCCCCAGGAATCCTGGGCCCAGCTTTGTTTGGGTTACGAGGACTCTACCACACAGGAGAGTGGAAGGCGAGCCCTTGAGGTCAGGCAGGCCTCTGGGTAAAGGAAGTGGGAGCGAGGACTCAAATCCTTTCAGTAGCCCATTTCACTGGGGTAGTCTATAAGCCAGGAAAGTTCCCCACAATAGTGGGGCCATTCCCTCGCTTACATAGACATACCATACACTGCTTGATGCAGGCCCAAGTCCAACCATCAATATCCCCAACATCCTACCACCCTTCCAAAATGTGGCAATTCTAGTCCTTTGTTCTTGGTGCAGTGTGAGAAAACTTGTCTGTCCAGAGACAAAGAAAATTGGCCTGGGGGCTGTGGGATACTTTTGGTGAAGTCTGAGCATGCGTCCAGTGAGGCTGCGTCTACATTGCAAAGGCAATAGAGCTTGTATCCTGGGTTCGGCTTGACTCAGGCTCCACCTCCATGGGTCCTGGGACCAAGTCTTGGTTTAGAATAATTTGTGTGTATGCGGAAAGGGGGTTAGGCTTGAGCCTGGGTTTAAAACCTAAACTTACATTGCCGTGTAGATATACCCTGGATATATACTCCAGCAGCTAGCCCAGAGGTGGGCAAACTACCACTCAGGGGCTACATCCGGCCCGCGGGGCCGTCCTGCCCGGCCCTTGAGCTCCCAGCCAGGGAGGCTAGCCCCCAGTCCCTCCCCCACAGCCTCGAGCTCGCCATATCGCCAGTGCTCTGAGTGGTGGGGCTGCGAGCTCCTGCTGGGCAGCGCGGCTGCGAGAGCCGCAGGAGTAGTGTATTAAATTGCTCCCCATAGGAATGTGCTACTTACGGTGTACTACTTACAGCTGCCAGTCCTGGTGCTCTGAACGGCATGGTAAGGGGTCAGGGAGTGGGGGACTTGGATAAGGGGCAGAGGGTCCCGGGGGGCAGTCGGGACAGGGAGCAGGGGGCAGTTGGATAGGCATGGGAGTCCCAGGGGGCTGTCAGGGGGCAGGGGTGTGGATGGAGTCGAGGCAGTCAGGGGACGGGGAATGGGGGGTTGGATAAGGGGGTGGGGTCTCAGGGGGGCGGTTGGGGGCAGGGGGTCCCGGGAGGGGGCAGTCAGGGGATAAGGAGCAGGGGGAGTTGGATGGGTTGGGGATTCTCAGGGGGGCAGTCAGGGGGTGGGAAGTTGGAGGGGGCGGATAGGGGGAAGGGGCCAGGCTGTTTGGGGAGGCACAGCCTTCCCTACCCGGCCTCCATACAGTTTCGGAACCCCGATGTGGCCCTCAGGCCAAAAAGTTTGCCCACCCCTGAGCTAGCTTGTGCTGCCACCCATGCTTTGTGGCTTCCCTGCTATTGTTACTGGAGTCTGGAGCTAGTTAGAGCAAAGCTGGTTTGGGTATGTATACACATACTGCAGTCACACCTCCCATTGCTTTGTATACATACCCTGAATCCTCACTCATCTTGATTTTGTCTGCTGCTATGTTGCTGATAATTTAACTTTGCTCTGAATTTACTTGCAAAGCTGAAGCAAACTTCCACATCAGCACGTGGAAAGCTTTTGATTAACTCAAATTAAATAGAGTAATAGAAAGGTGAGAGGCAGAAGGATTTGGTGGATGCTCCCCATTCTTCACACTTTTTTCCTCTCTCCACAAAAACAAGCATCGACATTCCACTGGTGTTTTCAGTGGAACATGTAATAGTAATAACATTTTAAGAATACATGTTTGTCATCCTGGGAATATTTAACATTTTGAAAGTATAATTAAATAACAAAATAACTTGCTGGCAACACACAGCATCAGTAGATGTTCCCTGAACTCTGACACCATCTTCCAGTAGGTGAACAAGGCACAACAGAATGTTTATAAAACATGCGACGGAGGCACCTAATAGAACACTATAAATGTTCTGAAGAAAGCCCCTAATTTAGTTCTAATCTGAAAAGTCAGGAATACTGAAGGTTGGAATGCTGCTCAACTCCAAGGGATAAGTATAAACATCATTTAAAGCAAAAAAAAAACAAAAAAAAACTGAAGCATAACTCCCCCCCATTCTAGATTTTCATTAAAATATGTGGATGTGCTACTATACTCTGCCGTTGTGCACTATGGGTGAAAGTGATGTGGCAGGCTAGGAAATATAAATAAACTGTGTGTGTTTTGCAAGAAGGTTAACCCCAGCTCCAGTGGAAAAATTTCTAACTGCTGCCATTTCAGGAATATGTTAATTCCAGAGAATCCAGACTGTTTCCTTTCCTCTCACATGCAGCTTTTCTTCATTTATTAGAGATGTCTGCACAGTTTGTAATGGAAATGGACAAAAAGTATTGGAAAAAGAGGGTATTGCTGCACCATGGTAACGTGCAGCTAAAGATTTTTTGAGCAAAATTTAAAAAAAAAATCCCAACCCTTTTTGTGCTAAGGAAAGATTTAATTTAAAACTTAGCAGACCATATTGATTCAGAAGAATATCCTGAAAAGCAAAGGTGACAAACGATAGGAAAAACACCAACTTCACTGCAGTTTTCAGAAATGTGGTAATTCTTTTATTAATCACACTGAAGAATTCTCAGTAACTCTGGAGGACTCTTATTATGAAGTTGCTAGAGCTAGAAAACGTTAGTGAAGAATCACTGAGTCATGAAGTTGGTGTTCTCTTCTCTCTGACTAATCTGTATATAATATTGAGAACCTGCTAGACTCCACTTCAGTCCCAAAGTGCTGGCTTTACTGCTACAACGGATCTGCCTGTCTCTTTATCTGAAAAAGTTGTACTCTGGCATTGTGATAATAGATAAAGTAGGCATTGAAAAGGTAAGGTGCGACGATGCTGTTTATGTATGCTGCGTCCTTTTTTTGATCAGGTAAACCCATGACTAAAACATAGTGATGGAGAACGAAAGGTCAGAGCAACTTTTTTTAATGTGATCTTGGTGATTGCAGCTCTTGCAAGTAGTTTTTTATTAATATTTACTATCTCTTACAGCGTTAGCCACTTTTTCTGTAACTGCAGCCAGGCTCAGAAATGCACTTTATTTGCAGTCTTTGGCATCAGATTCATTTTTCTAAGTGCATTTGGGATGTTAGTGTGGCGGCGGCAGCAGCAGCAGCTGCAGGGTGTGTTGTGTGTGTGTGTGTGTCTCAACATTGGCGAACCGATTGTTAGTATATGATAGAGCTGTAAAATAGTGAGGGCCCTTGCAGCCTTCTTTTGTAGGAGATTTCTCTCAACTTGAAAGAACTTGTGGATTAAAACAGAATTAGCCACAGGCAGGAGACTCCAGATATTTTAGAAAGCTTATCACCCAAAACGTTATGGTTTGTTATCAAAATCATAATCTTTGTATGCTGCTTGGAGTCTGTGCTGTATGCAAAGTGCATGTGGGTTCCCATCATTTATATACTCTCTTGCTGTTAGTTTATTTTTGAAATATTTATAATTCAGTGTTGAATGTCACAGTGTTACCTAATAACTTTGTCATTTACACAGCAACTGCTTTTGGTGCTGCTTGAATTTTATTTTATTTTATTTTTTATTTTTTTTAATAATGTGTAGCAGATATTTGTTTAAATTTTGATTGTGAAGACAAAAATATGTGACAGTTTCCTGGCAACAGGCAAGTAATTAGAAAGGATGCTGGGAAAAGTAAGACTTGCCTTCCTTATAATGATGTGTTTATAGGAACTTGGAAAGCAGAGGTATGCATTGGCTATCAAAGAGAAACCAATGTCTGCCATCGGAACATTTGGATCAATGTTAGGTTAAAGAATGCACAGCTCACATCTAAAAAAAGGAATGGACACATCTCCTATTTGATTGGATACTGAGGTCAAGGAGGCACTCTTCTCAATATTTTGTGGTTGTACTGAACTGCATCCACTGGTCTGGAGGAGCAAATATGTTTCCTGGCATGGATTTCATGGGGTGTGCTATTTGTACTGTGGTGTGCTGTTTCAACTGCCACCTGGAAAGTATTGTGTTTATGGTCTGTGCACAACATACTTCACTGAAGGCCCTGTTTGGTCGGTCAATCTGTCTGCCTATCTAATATAATATAATATAAATAATAGTGTTGCTCTAATTGGAGCCCCAATAACCACCAGGAACCCAGATCTAGTCTACGATTCACTGTACAAATAGCAGACATGGAACGATTAAGAATTGAAACTGATAATATGAAGGATGGGCAAACCATTGCCATTTCAGTGGTTTTGGTCAACTTGATCAATCCATACAATGTCCTGAACCTAATGTGAATCACTTAAGTCAGTAAGCTGTTCTCACAAGTTTTTAGCCCAGTTTTTCAAAGTAAGATTTTGTCACTTCCTACATTTGGTTGGGCAAGGAATACTGTAAGAATTGCCTTTGACATGGTATTTCAACACTTGTTCTCTTGGCTGGAACCAAAAACTCAAGGAGTGGGCTGATAAAAGAGACCAGAGCAGGTAGCTGGGGTATGTATTCCCCAGAAATGCTCATTTTAAGTTTGGTTGGAAGGTTAGGGTCTTGTTTTGTTCAACCATTTAGTCTGTTCCTAAGTATTATAGTGGACCAGCAGTGTTTAAAAATGGACTTCACTAGAACTGGGTATTAGGCAGCCTTAGGGACCAATTTATAATAGAAACCTTCGTTATGAAGATACATTGTGTATTCACTTTCCTAGTGACCGCCAAAATAATGGTTGCATCAGTAATATGAGAACTAATCATCAATACAACTACATATTTCAACACTAAATATGAACTCATACAAAACTCCCCAGTTGTTTTGTTCTTGTGCTAATATGCAGAAGTGGCATTTCAAAAATCTTGCTATAAAAGAGTGAAAACAAGTGAAGCTGCTTTTTTAGCTCCATGATAAAGCATAGCCAAAAGTTTTGGTCCAGCATTGGCTTCTTCCCATCACAAATTCTTTACATGCAAATCTGTGGTCCATTAGGGTGGTATGCAATTTTTGGCCTTGGGGGGGAATAGTTCAATATCTTGACAATGACTAAACTGATACAGGTTTGCATCCTGTGTGAATGTATGACCATCTGAGCAAGTAATAGAGAAGGCAGAGGAGTAAGGTGTTTGATATTTTAGCAGTTAATTTTACACCTTACTCATAAAGGGCATGCAATTAAATGAACAAAATAAAGTACATGTTCACAGACAGCATTAATTGTATTTCAGCTGAGCAAAAGGGTAACTGCAAGGATGGTGATTGAATCAGCACTCCGTAAGTGTGCGTGGTTTATTTATGCACCAGTATATACCCACCTCGTTAAATATAAGAGCTGATGGAATACTAGGAAAGTGATTTGTCAAATAATTTGAAGAAAAATAACCAAATGCTTCAAATAAGGAATTCACCAAATAGCATTCAACCAGCTATACTCTTCAGTAGCTCTGAATATGACATCCCATGCATTCCTTGTGATTTTTATCCACACCAAAAGTTTTCAGACACCAAGGAGTATAGTGTAGCATCAGTCTACGTGGGGTTACTTGTGTAAATCTCTGTGCACCTAAATTACTGGTAGATGATGAATTGGCATTATGTAGAAAGATATGAAGACAAAGACCTGGCCCCTGAAATATGAATATCTAAGATGAAAATGTACAAAATAGGAATGGGAGCAATGAAAAGCTATATAATTGAATGCTGAAGTACACATCTGATTAGTTCCATATTTTTTCAATGGAATATCTTATGCTTTGGGGTTTAAACTTTTCCGTTTGTTGTTTACGCTTCAGAGGAGTAATCTGAGATTTATTGGCCTTTTGAAGTCTGTTTTCAGAGAGTCTTGGAGGAGAGTGTGGAGGCATGGGAGACTGAGGAAGGACAGGAGTTCCAGGCTTATTGGTTTAGAAGAAGCCCCAGAAATGAATGAGGGAGATACCTGGAGAAAAGATAAGCTGTATGGCTTGGGGAGAGCAGAGGGGCAAAGGGAAAAAGAATCAAGAGTATAGAAATAGGTAGAGGACAGGTGTTAGAGATTATTCTCCAAAAGGTGAATTTAATACTGTAGTTCATTGTTTTAAATTTTTACTTTTTTCATTTTAGCAAACTATTAAGCCTCAAAGATTAGCTCATCACGAACATAATACCTCTTGTGGTTATTCTTCACTTTTTTGTCCTATTTTGATGGGGAAATAACCTTCTAATGATGGATTTCCTGCTGAATTGTTTTAAATAAGTAATAAATTACTGTGTTGCAGGAATTATCAAGGGAGTAGAGCAGTAAAGAAGGGTTGATGGCCTAAAGACATTAATTTCTATTATAAAGTGACAAACAGTTCAGGGTGTCATATGTGCAGCACATTCAATATTTGGTAGACTTCATCATGTGGTAATCTAATAAATAGCCATACACACTTGTCTCATTACAAGACTAATCTCGGATCATTATATGTCTATGTAACTTTATATTCATAAATAACCTTCCACCTTGAAACATTCCAATATACTTTATAGATAGCATTTCAGTGATGAAGTGTGTACACACACACCACACACACACACACACACACATACTCATTAAATCCACTTCTGGAGTGGAGTGGGGCTACCACTCTATAATGACAACACTAAATGGTTATTTTTATGGCCGGTAAAGGAATAATACTATATTCATTTAGAAATGGGAAGAACTTGGGTATACATGTTATTACCCAAGTTAGAACTTGGCCAGGATACTCAGGCTAATACCTTTATTTTGTAGAAAACATGATGGGCTCTTTCATGACCCTAAGTATCAGGATCTCATCCAATATTTTGGCATTTTATGAGATGTAAAAATTATTTACATTTTTTGTCACATTCACTATCAGTATACTAGCAAACCAGTAGAGAAACAAGGTAATTCATGGCTGAGCATCCAAAATGTAATTTCTGGATTACCACAAGAATTGCATTTTCTGGAAAATATTTTCTTCCACTTTGCTGTCTAGACACTTTATACAGTCACTTCTTGACCTGCTTAAGGCACTCCAACCTGTGCCAAGAGAGGAAGTCTGCATTTCCTTTATTGGATCATAGTGTGACTTTAGAGAATGGTTAATCCTGGAGCTTTCCTTCACCACAAAAGGAAGGGAGTTGAAGAACATATAAATTTTTCTAAAAGTACAATGGTCTCAATCCAGTGCTGCACCCAGTCTCTGCCTGGTTCCGCAAAATTAAGGGGACCACAAAGCAGCTCACAGAGCCTTCCCACTGAGAACAGAGGGGAGGCAGGTTTGACACTTGGCATAATTTAGATTAGCTTTAAGGCTGCTCTAAACTACTCCCTGGCTGCAGTGTCCCAAGTGGGGCCACTCCATTTCCTCCACACCCCTTATGCTGAGGCAGAGGGGGTTAGGTTGTGTTAGCTGTCTGCCTCCTGGGAATTCCTCCTACACTGGGAGGAGGAAGCCCAATTAGCATTTAAAACAGTTATGTGGCTTCTTTGTATCACCAGAACAGCACAAAGGAGCAGCAGTGGGACTCAGGATTGTGCCTGATATCTGTTTTCAGAATGGACCCTTTCTACACAATGTTCTAGTAGCAAGCAGGAAAGCCACACTTCTTTTCTTACTGGTTCCTTTTGGAAGATCTTAACCAGGACAAGACAATGTAAACTTTTCACTACACACTTCAGTCTTGGGAATGTGAAAGAGGTAATTAATCCAAGACCAGAGTCTGTCTATAAAGATCTACTGTACCATGTTGCCTATGTGCTGCCACACTGGCAACCTAGTTCTGGAAAATGTTCACAATGTGCAGGGGTGAAAGTGAACCGGTACGAGCCGATACTCCGTACCGGTAAGAACCCACACCTGCCCATACCCAGCCCACATTAAAGCGCTGCTGCGGCAGCGCTTTAATGTCCCTGCCCATTTTGCCTCCCCTGTCAGGGCCCTGCTAGTAGGGTCCGTACCGGGAGGACCGCCACCGGGGGGAGGAAGGGCTAGCAACAATAAAGGGCTACCGCAGCAGCACTTTAAGGACGATCCTTTGCCATAGCAGCGCTTTAAGGATACTCAAAGAGTTGCCGCGGCAAAGGACCATCCTTAAAGTGCTGCCACGGCAGTGTTTTAACCTCCCTGCCTCTTCCCCGCATCGATGGCCTTGCTAGTAGGGTCTATACCGGCAGAGCCGCCAACAGGGGAGGCAAAAGGGGCAGGGACATTAAAGCGCTGCCGCAGCAGCACTTTAAGGATGGTCCTTTGCCGCGGCAGCGCTTTAATGTTGCTGTGCCCCCACCGACGGGGGGGGGTGTGTGCAACAACATTAAAGCGCTGCCGCGGCAAAGGACCCTGCAGCGCTTTAACCCCTGTCCCTTTTGCCCCCCTCTCCCCTGCCCCCCAGCTACCGACGGGCGGGGGGGGGGAGGGAGCAGCTGCCCTGGGGCTGGTGATTTAAAAGGGCCCGGGACTCCAGACCCTTTAAATCAACATGGGAGCCCTGAGCGGCGCGGGACAGGCAGCCTGGAAGGAGCCGCCCCACCTCATACCGATAAGTGTCCTCAGTTACTTTCACTCCTGACAATGTGGCATATATTTCATTAGTCCTAGAGGTTTTGTTCAATGAAAGAATTTCTAGAGAGGCACTCCTTTGTAGACATGATGTGTCACCCAGCAGAAATGTACAGGAAAACTTTTTGGTTTTCCTTGGCAAAATCCTTGCATTTTTTTCCACAATGAAGTGTATAAATAGATTAACTCACAAAAAAGTTTAAGTAATGTTAACATTGATACTGACCAACAAAAGCCATCAAATTCAAAGTGAAAGCTGACACCATAAGGTCTATACCCAGTTGTGCCTAATATTATAGCACAGGATCTGAGATCCCTGTGAATAATGAGACACCATGGGGGAGTTAAGGATAAGGCATCCACATTTACTTTGAATTTCCTTGCTTTTGTTGGTGTGTAATATAACCAGTTGAAGGAAACACAATGTATTTTACTGAAACATAGTTGCCAGAATTGTTTTAATTCTTTGATTTAAATCTGAACAGCTAAATGTCATTAAAAGGTGTTGAATGAAATATGGACTTAATTTTTAAATTGGGTTTTAAAAATATCTCTTGTTATGGAGAAATGTCCATTTCAAACAGCAGGAGGGGCATTCAGATGATATCCAGTGATCTGGGGAAATTTTATTATGAGTTCTTGCACAACCTCTAGTCAATAGACAGGGCATGAGTTGTTACTTAGTTGAGATTCTTGGACTACAGAATCATAAAAAATACGGTCCTCGTTCTTCAACCACTCTGCATGCATACATCCAGTTTAAATCAATGGGAGAGTTGCATGGGATACAGTGGCTTCTCAAGAGAACCAACCTTCTGTTACCTTAAATCAGGCCTGCCCCTCAAAGTAATCTTCCTGAACCTTAGTCACAGCCTGGGAGAATTCATTTCTAAATTCTATTTTGACCTATTGTCCTATTGAGCTAAATATTTAATTATGCTGAACATTAATTGTATGAAAATAATCACTAGCAATAAAAAATGTTCTTTTTAGACTTCAAAGTGAATTTATATTGTATACCTATAACACATTTTACATATATATACAGTGTAACAAAGGAAAAAAAGTACATGTGATTTTTTTTCTCTTTAGAAAAAAGAAAAAGAGGATAGAATAAATGTGCGTGTATAAATGTACATTCATCTAAACATGTACATATAAAGTATCAGTAAAATCAGTATCAAATTTATGGGGATGATTTGTTTAAAGCAGTTCATCTTTCATTATTTACATACAAAACTTTTAATGAGTCCAACTTTGGCTAACAGAGCAGATTCACCAAGGCAACACAAAGTTTTGAACAAATTGAAGGAGTGCTTCCTGACACAGAAACCCAGTGGTGCTGTATTTCTTCCAGCTCACTTCACTGTACTTATTTTGGCACTAAAATATAAAAGCCTTGTTTTTAATGTCTGAAAGTATCAGAAGGGCACCCTGATTTATGACTGTAGTACACAACTACCAAAGATCTAGTGAATTTTCCAGTGAAAGTGGAGCTTTGAAAACCTCAGAGGTGGTCGTCATTTTTTGTGGATGAGATTTTTCCATGCACTCTTTATATATGTGTTGGTGACATGTGCTTCCTGTGCTTGTTTTCAGAGGGTTAAATGAGAACATCAGTTTCTTGATAGTTCAGTTACTAGGGACCAAAAAAATCTATTAGCTGCAAGAGGATGCCATGGCGCTGCTTTTCTTCAGTGCAGCTCTGACATGTTTAAAAGCAATAGTTTAAACAAAGTTTAATAAAAGGTGTAGGTATCCCCAGTGGTTGCCAGGGGTCTTAGTGCATTAGACTCCTTTCAATTGGATGTCAGAGAGATTAGCAAAGCATGGCTCTCTCAACTATCCCATCAAGAAGCTGGTGAACTATCAAGCAGGCATGCTAGGTTTTTTCTTTATATAACATTTCTTGCATAGTTTATTTTCAGGAGGGAGTCATGGCTTCACTTCTGTATCTTAGTTTTCACAAAGATGTGTGTTTTCTGGGGGGGGGAAACAATTACATTTGATCGGGGACCAGATTTGAACTTTTTTGTAAAACTGTTTTAAGCTACAAGAAGATTGAGACGAGGGGAAAGCTTTGTTTAGTTTAGTCTCCAAAGCCATCCATCTGTTGGCCTTTTTTTGTAGACTGACAACCAGAAGGCCAGTTCTATCAGTTGTGATGCTTTAAAAGTGATGCTGTTAAACATTTGTTTATAGTGGTAATCATATTACTGAGAGAGAGAATCCTCCAGGGGCATTGCCATTCCATGTATTGCTAAAAAAACACTTCCTGTTTGGGCTGTCTATCTGCAGTACAATATCATGTAGTTTTCCTTTATTTAATATATTTGTTTTATTTATTTACAAAGTAAAATTATCCTGTGTTTAGCTGAGATTGTGGCAATCTCAATTCAATATAAATATTAAAATAATAGTCTTGTCTAGTATGCTTATCATTATAGCATCTCAGATACTCATCCTTGCAATACCCTGTGTTGTGGCCATGTGTTACTATCTCCATTTTACAGATGAGGAAACTTGAGGCACAGAGATCAATATCAATATTTCCAATGAAACTGGGGGCTTGAAACTCCTGAAAATCAGTCCAAGGTACCTAGAGTTGGGCATTCAAAGACAGAGGTATCCAAAATTAATGGACATGATCAAAATACTCAAGTGACACATCCAACCACACATAGAAGATCTGGATTCTGGCCATTCCATAGACTTCTTAAAACCCTGCCCAATGCTTTAACCAAAATACTATGCTTTCTCTCCCAAATATAACATTTGTACTCTGAATTTTTCAGGTACAAAAGAATTTAGCCATACTCTTGGCCTATTGAGAGAGGTCAAATGATATGCTCCAAAAGGTTTTTATTTCCTTAGGGGGAAAAAGTCATAATTTTTAAATCTGTACTAAAACTGGAGATCAGGATGTAGTGTAAAGATAAAGGTGCACCTTTTCTAGCCATTTAAAAAGAATTATTGAATCCAACTATAAAACGAGACCATGGAAGTTCAAAATATATTGAAAGATAGTTCTGTTGTACCGTGAGTCCCCAGTATGTTGCATGTGGTTCCCATTCTTTTATCTTTAGTGGCTTTTGGAATTTCTACTAGAGCTTTTGAGGTTATTAGCTTAAACTTCTTTTAGTATTTCATCTGGAGTTGCAGGAAAATGATCACTTCCATTTTTGCTACTTATAAAATTTTTGTTTCTAAAATCAAAAGAAAATGTACATTTTAAGATAAGTTGTATTTAAGGAATGCTTGAACTTGAAGCATATCCTTGGGGAGAAGGGATTTACAAGAAAAGAGATATACGGCTATATCCTGCTTTCAAATACTGAGTTCTATTAGGGTTACCATATTGAACAAATAAAAAAAGAGGACCCTCCACGGGGCCCTGGACCCGCCCATTTCCCACCCCCAGCCCCACCCCAACTCCGCCCCTTCTCCACCCTAACTCCGCCCCCTCCTCCCTCTCACTCCCAGCCACGCGAAAAGGGCTGCCCGAGCGCTACCGGCTTCACGGTTTGCCAGGCAGCCCCCAGACCCTGCGCCCCCGGCCAGCGCTTCCCCAGCACAGCTGGAGCCCGGGAGGGGAAGTGCCCAGC